>NW_021500885.1:0-723 GCF_001605985.2 Dendrobium catenatum
TTTTGAGGAGTTTCTTGATCCATCGATTCCGATTCCGGCGAAATCCATCACGAAATCGGACGGGATCACCGTCCAGAACCCTATGCCAAATGGATGTTTACGGATCAGAACTTAGCCGCTAGCCGCGGTGATTTGTGCCACGATCTCATCCTCGATTCTTCAGTATGTACTCAATATTGAATCAACTTCTTCCATCTGGACGATTCTTGCTACCCGGTTTCAATCAACAAACAGATCACGGGTCATTCAATTGAAAAACGAATTACATCACATATCTCTCAAGAACTCTACTATGATTCAATATCTGACGGATATCAAATCTATAGTAGATCAAATTGCCGCAGCAGGGTCGAATGTGGACATAGAGGATGTCATTCTGTACATTCTCAACGGTCTCCCGAGCTCCTACCAATCTTTTAAGACCTCGATTCATACCATGACGACTCCGCTGAATCTTGATCAACTGTATCCATTGCTGATCAGCGAAGAGATCCACATTGCGGCAGACGCAACTCGCAATGCCACTGCAGACGACCCTCACCAGGCCCTGTTTGTGTCTCGTGGCTGAGGAAGGCGATCTCGTGGCAGACCCTCTCAATCGCTTCCTACGAACAAAGAAGCTTCAAACAAGATATCCATCGCGTGCCAGATCTGTGAGACCTCGTTCCCTTACTGTTCCTCTCTGAATTGGATTTTCCTCCCAGGATCGTCCGGGACGATATT
>NW_021500886.1:0-288 GCF_001605985.2 Dendrobium catenatum
TGGAAATCAAAGATAGGAGCCTTATCCCGCTCGAGTTCAATGGATATCAAGACAAGATTTGGTGTGATGTTTTGGCCATGGACATAGGTCAAATTATCCTGGGTCGCCCCTGGTTATTTGACAATGATGTCCATATCTATGGGAGGTCGAACACCTGCGTGTTCGAACACAATGGAAAGAAAATTAAGTTAATGCCCACCCAACCTAAACCCCCCAAGACGGAAGCCAAGCCTACTCCTGCCAAACAAAGAAAAGGGCTACACCTCTTGACTGCTAAGGAAGTAGAAG
>NW_021500887.1:0-638 GCF_001605985.2 Dendrobium catenatum
AATTTATGGCCAACGGGTATAATCAAATATAAAAAATTAATTTTGAAGAAACTTCTACCCTTGTAGCCAGACTTGAAGTAATAAGTGTTTTACTAGCCTTTGCCTATTTTAATGGTTTTAAATTATATAAAATGGTTGTTAAGAGTGTCTTCTTTAATGAGGAGATACAAAAGGATGTTTATTTTGATCAACCTCTATATTTTAAAATTTAAAATTTCTAAATTATGTGTTTAAATTAAAAAAGCATTATATGGACTAAAATAGGCACCTAGGTCTTAGTATGAGAGGTTAATAACTTTCCTATTATAAAGATCATTTGTTAAAGGAAGTGTGGACACCACTCTCTTCTTAAAAAGGATAGGAGATGGCATATTCGTTATTGAAATATATATTGATGATATCTTATTTGGAGCTACCAGTTAAAATCTTTGAGATGTTTTTTCAAAAATAATGAGTAGTAAATTTGAAATAAATTTGATGGGAGAGAAAAGTTATTTTTTTGGTTTTAACATAAAGGTAAATGAGGAAAGAACTTTCTTATCAAGTTCAAGTATAAAAAGGACATTCTCAAGAAATATAAATAGATAATGCTAAAAAAGGAAGTATACCAATGAGTTCCTCAGTGCTGTTAGAAAAGG
>NW_021500888.1:0-223 GCF_001605985.2 Dendrobium catenatum
GCTTTAAAACCATGCTGTCCAGTCAGTTATGAAAGATGGGTGGATGGTACAGTTATTTGGAAATAGGACCGACGTCTAGAGGATTTCCTAAGTGGTCCTGGACTTATGTGGGTCAGATGCTTCTAGCTAATGCAATTAAATTTTAATTAGTTGGTTACTAATGCAATGCATGCTAGTTGAATTGTCAGCTCATGAATGCTATAGAATTTTAAAAACAGGCTTA
>NW_021500889.1:0-290 GCF_001605985.2 Dendrobium catenatum
CCCCAATCCAGGCTGGGGTAAGTTCAGACCTTGCACTTCATTAGTTAGGATTGGACGACTGTGGTCCAGCATCCAAAAATATATTTAGGATCCGGGGCAGATCTTTGATTATAAGACCCCAAATTTCGGGAATCTAATCCCAAATTTCTAATAAAATATTCAACTCTAATTAAATATCATTTCAATCCAAAACATAAAGCCCAACACTTAGATTAAGTTAGGGCACTTCCGGATAGTTTCGAAATCTCAAAGTGTCCCCTACCTCTCTTCCTTTGAATCTGTTAATAACT
>NW_021500890.1:0-398 GCF_001605985.2 Dendrobium catenatum
GTGATCTTGCATGCAAAAAACTAGCATTGAAATTATTTAACATCAATCTATCTGGCTTGGAAATTTACAAAGGCTTGATGTTATTATTGTTGTTGTTCGAGAATAATCAGTAAATCATCACCAATGGACTTAGCTTGCCATGAAACTTAAGTCAAGTTGACGAGGACATCGTCAGCATTTTCGACACATGTACCTTTATGAGACGCCGGAGATCGACGGCCACGAGCATGAGTTGTATTTTGTCATTTTATGTGGTAGTTTATTTTATTTTGATGTTTTTCTACTTTTGCCCTTATGGGCATTGAGTCGCTTACGTAGCCCGGAAGGGCATTTGTGTCATTTCTTGTTATTTCATTTTGGCTATATGAGGCCTCATGCATTGTAATTTCAGTTTTGAT
>NW_021500891.1:0-282 GCF_001605985.2 Dendrobium catenatum
TTTCTTGTAGTGTGGTCTATTAACCACAATTGTCCAACTACAATTATTAACAACTAACACTTAAATAAGATCCTCTAATTATTATTTCTTAACTATGATCCTCCGATTACTGTTACCTTACAATGATCCTCCAACTGCCATCATCTATCTACATTTTCTCTGATTGTTATTACTTAGTTATGAACTTCTAATAACTATCATCCAACTATATTTCTATGATTACTTTTGCCCAATTATGATCTTGCAACTAGGGCTGTCAATAATTGACACGACCCGAAAACC
>NW_021500892.1:0-393 GCF_001605985.2 Dendrobium catenatum
ATTTAGGATGATTATAAACATAAAAGTTATACCAGCCGTCAGATAGAATTTTAAGAGTGGATTGAATGTATCGTCCAGGATGATATGAATATCATTCAGAATTATGTGAACAAAGATTGAAATTATGGAGATGGATGGAGATGATCTAAGAAACCCCGAAAACATAAAAAACAATAGTAAAAGATAAAAATAAAATACAAAAAAGATAATAAAAATGGCAAAATGAACAAAAAAATGTTTTTTTATTTTTTATTTTATTTTAATCAAAGCACGAATATGATAAGTTCTTCATGTGATTGAATTAAAAATTTATAAGAACAATGAGTTAACATTATCAAAATCTAAAAAATTGTAGAATAGTTGATCATGTTAGCCCTAGCTCAGACTTCTCTT
>NW_021500893.1:0-448 GCF_001605985.2 Dendrobium catenatum
TCCATTCAGTAAAAGCAACTTCAGTTTTAATGCCATTTATTTCACGAGAAGGTGGAAAATAACCTTATTGAATAAGCATCCACATGCGATAATCAGTATATTGTAAAAAAGTAGACATGGGGGTTTTCCAAAAATCAAAAGGTAAGTTGTCAAACTGTGGAGGTCGGGTAATATAATACCCTTCCGTAGTGTTACGATTCCCAAGGTTAGCCATGGATCTAATTCAAAAAGTTTTCAAACTTAAATTTTCGAATCTTGCTCTGATACCACTTAAAAGTTCGTTAGGGATGTTAAACCCTCATGAACTTAGTCCCAAGCTAACCAAGAGGGGGGGTGAATTGGTATTTTAAAATTTTTTTCATAAGGAATAAAAATTGCATAAACCAAAATCACACCACAAAAATAAATGCGGAATTAAAAGTGCGGAATCAAAAAATAAGAACACAGA
>NW_021500894.1:0-385 GCF_001605985.2 Dendrobium catenatum
GTGCGCAACTGCGATTAGCCATAATTTGGCTAACCTCCACCATTTTTTTAAAACTTCAATTACTTATTCATCCCTCCTCTTTGACTATAAATACCCTCCTTGAGGTATGACAAATGTGCACCTCTCCCCTTTTCTCTTCTCTTCCTTTCCTCTCTTACAATAAAGGCCTTCCCCTGCCTTACATAGGTGGTATCCCATATCAGGTTCTAGTGCCCCTCTCTATTGAAAATGAATATTTTCCATTATTTTTGGATGGATGTCATCATTTATTAAACTTCAGTGCTCTTCTATGGGTAGGAAGAAATCTCCTCCCTTTCTACCTTTCTTCCCATTAGAAGTTTTTGCACACTTGAGGCTTTCCATAATTTTTTATAGGTGGTTTCCC
>NW_021500895.1:0-267 GCF_001605985.2 Dendrobium catenatum
AGATTATCTTGATCCAGATGTGGATAATGAAATGGCTATAGAGAACAAGAAGATTCCTAATCCTGATGTTAATAAGGATGAAATACTGATAGAAGATTGTTGTAAGAATGGAGTCATAGCAGGAGAAAATAGTAATCCTGAAGTAGCAATTCTGCTTCCTCATATTCCTACCAATTCTAATGAAGTGATTAATAAGTTCAATTTACTGGATTGTCTTTACCTAGAAGCTAAAGGTTTTTCAAACATGGTGGATAAAGAAGGAGTTCT
>NW_021500896.1:0-294 GCF_001605985.2 Dendrobium catenatum
TATAACAATTTCAACAAAAGGAGAAACCCTAAAATTCGGATTTCATGATTTGCTTAAAATTTTGACATGTAAGGTAGGGAAAACATAGATCAAAGCAATCTCTAAAGCTTTCCTAAAGAAGTTTCTAAAAAAAAACATAAACCCTAAAATTCTCTTTCAAGAAAACTCAAAAATAACTTCAAATGTTTGAAGGAAGACTTACCCCAAGTCTTCCTCTTGCCTTTCCTACGGATTCTCGCCGGAATCTCGCCGGAATAGCCGGCTTGGAAGGAGCTCCCGCCGCTTCCCTTCTCT
>NW_021500897.1:0-282 GCF_001605985.2 Dendrobium catenatum
ATATAACTCATTCAAATAGCAACTATTCAAACATTAACAATGTTTATATGCTAGATTTGAATTCTGTTAAAACTTCGACTGCCTTTTGTTTGAAAATTGTGTCTGATGAGTCTTGGTTATGGCATACAAGACTTTGTCATTCTAGCATGAGAAATCTTAGAAAAATCACCCAAAAAGAGTTGGTTAGAGTACCCAAACTTGACTTTTGTTGACCTGTATACGACTGTCTACAGAAAACAAAAAATAAATAAATAAATAAAGCGCCCACCGTTCGGACATCCA
>NW_021500898.1:0-1015 GCF_001605985.2 Dendrobium catenatum
CCATTTCTTCCTTGGGGGAGTGTGGCTAACATCTAAAAAAAATAATTTTAAAACATTAAAAGAGAGGTTCTACCTCCCAAAAATTTGTCATTTGCTAATTTAATCATCCTGATTTTGACCTTCTGCCCTGGGATTTCCTATGAGGCGACAGTGTCAAATTAGGTCTTCAAATATTTTCTAAAATTTTGATTAACAAATATCACATTTAATATACCATTGCTTTCCAAGTCGAAAGGATTCTGAATTTTTTTTTTTGACTTTAAGAAAGTTTGAAGTATTTTAGTCTTAATCCCTTTACTCCCCTTTAACTTTCAGGAGTAAGGAGGGTTAGACTATCTACTTTACTTAGGCTTTTTCTTACAATTTTATAAGCCTTCAGGCAAGGGGAAACTCTGTCCGTTGTGTTTTGGATTTCATAGAAAAAACCCCATCTTAAATCATTTAAATTTTAAATTCCCTTCAAAATGTGGAAAGAAAGATAGTAACAATTTCTTCCAAGTTCCAAACCTTCATATGTTACCCCATACAACCATCTTATGGGCTAACATATATAGACCTTTTGAGAAGACCTTCCTTTCGGCATGTATTTAGTCTCTTTATCTTCCTAACGTGTGTTAGGTGTTTTTATTTACCACTCAACATGTGTTGGAAGGTTGAGACTATTCTACAAGCTTTAAGTTTCAAAATAACAAATTCTTTCTCGCTTCTTTTAAAAGAAATCTAATTTAAATCTTCTCTTTAACTTTCAGAAAATTTAAATGGCTGGCCAATTGATCTTCTCTTTCGACCGAGTGTTGTCCTCAACTATTAATGACCAAGGAAGCACTATCATCTTTGGAATGGGATTCAGTACCCTTGAACTGTCTATGGATGGACACCAGATTGTTAGTTTAGATGCCATTAAGGAAGTCCCTCCAGTGGTTGAGTTGATTGTAGGATCTGCACCTACCTTGCCAGTGATTAGTGATGAAAAGAAACAATCTGAGCCAGTTGTTGAGCCTCCCACTGAAGTCAA
>NW_021500899.1:0-3790 GCF_001605985.2 Dendrobium catenatum
CCTGGCATTTGCCTTAATTACCAGCCATAAATTTTTTGTTTTGGTTTTGTGGGGCCCACTTGCTCCTTTTTTATTGAAAAAATCCAAAAAATTCTGAAAGAACAAAAAAAAATATAAAATTCTAGAAAATTCTAAAATGTTATTTTCTTCCCAAAAAATGCTATAAATAATCTCATGACCAGGGGAAAACTTGTACCTTCTCCTTTCTCCTTCTAACTCTCTAATAGTTGAGGCTTTCTGTTATTTTTTAGTAGGTGACATTCCCTACTTAATTCATCATTCCTCCTCTTGTATAGAAGTTAAATTTTTTGAAATCATTTCTTTTCTTTCTCCTCCAATGTTAGAACCTTCTTACAGTTGAGGCATTTCTCTATTTACTGTAGGTGGCATCCCTTACTAAAATTCATGGCCCCTCTTCATGTGTAGAAGTTAGAATTTTTACAACCGTTCATTTTCTTCTCATCTAGTATTCTTCTTATATTAGAGGCATTCCACCGTTGTAGATAGGAGGCATTCTCCTATTGAGCTTCAGTGCCCCTCTCTTGTATAGAAGGAGTTGCGATGAAAGCTATCTTCTTAAAAGACGATCCTTGATCAATTGCTATTTGTATGCGAGGGTGATTTGAGAAGATCTGGTGGTAATAGTTGGGAAAAGAACTAGAAGGATGAGTAGATTGGGCGAATTTCAACACCATTCGAGCAGAAGTCTGTCGGCGATGGATGATCGAGTTAAAGCCCATTAGCAGTCAACGACCGAGTGCAGAGCCGTAGGAGTTAGTTTGAGGATGCGCTGCAAGTAGAAATCGAGCGAGAAGACAATGTTGGCTGATATGAAGTGAAGGATCGTCGACAGATATCAAAAGAATGACAGATGATAGGAGTCCAGTGGCATTTTGCTGGGGTAATATGCATTCATACTGATTTGTGCTGACATCAGATATCCTTGATTTAAAGGGGGGCAAAGTAATGTGTCATGCAATCATTCTGGCAACACACTAATATTTTCAACTTCAAATTATAATCTTTATTTGAAGAAGAAGTTGTAGGAAATGCATTGATGTGCAGTAGAGAAGAAGTCACTAAATCCACTAAAGATATTTGATTGTTTGTAAGTTGTTTGTTGTTTGATGATTATAAATTGTACAAATGATGTAAATGTAGATTTTACTTTTAGATTCTTGTAAAAATGAACTTGTATAATTTTTGCAATGTAACTCCAATCATATTATATATGAAGTTGAGATCTTATTTCTCAGAGGAAATTGAATTGTCTATGCATCTTTGAGCAATTCTTTGATATGTTGCATAATATACTTTTTTGAGGCTTTTTAGCTAGCTAAGAATCTCTGTATAAGACGTAAATAGAATTCATCAAGAATATATAATCTATCCAAGGTTATGTGTCAGAGCCCTGCTAGATGAAGTTAACCTATGTGTAATGGATCGAGAGAATCCACCAAGGATGTAAGACCTATCCAAGGTTTTATGTCAAAGCATTTTGCTCGATGACATTAACCTGTGTGAAAGAGGTCAAAAAATCCAGCAAGGATATAAGACCTATCCGAGATTATATGCCAGAGCACTTTACTCGATGACGTTAACCTGAGTGAAAGAGGTTGAGAGAATCTACCAAGGATATTAGACCTATCCGAGGTTATATGTAAGAGCACTTTGCTCTATGACGTTAACCTGTATGCAAGAGGTCGAGAATCCACTAAGGATGTAAGACCTATCCGAGGTTGTATGTCAGAACACTTTGCTCGATAACATTAACTTGTGTGGAAGAGGTCGAGAGAATCCACCAAGGATGTAAGATCTATTTGAGGTTGTATGTAAAAGCACTTTGCTCGATGATGTTAACCTATGTGGAAGATATCGAGAGAATCCACCAAGGATGTTAAACCTAACCGAGGTTATATATAAGAACACTTTGCTCGATGACATTAACATGTGTGGAAGAGGTTGAGAGAATAAACCAAGGATGTAAGACCTATTCGAGGTTGTATGTTAGAGTACATTTCTCGATGACGTTAACCTGTGTGGAAGAGGTCGAGAGAATCCACCAATAATGTAAGACCTATCTGAGGTTGTATGTCAGAGCCTTAGTCGATGATGTTAACCTATGTGGAAGAGGTCGAATCGAATCCCCCTGGGATCAATTTTTCCTTGATTGGGAGGGGGCGAATGTCGCGTGTATCCCGAATCAAAGGTAGAGAATGGTTTATCTTTAGCCCGGTAATACCTTTTTGAGGAAAGATTAAAACATTGCCCAAGGAGTATAAGTCTAGCAATGGACTGTATAAAGCTTATAATTGATTGGAAGTATCCTTGTATTTATTGGGATTTTTCAAAAATATCATCTTAATGTTAAAAGTATTATGGGATCTTTTTAACCATAGTTGGAGTAAAATTTTCCCCCCAGTTCGCATTTGGTTTTTATGAAATTGATGTTATGAGTGATCTTTTGATATTAGAGCAATAATTGCCCCCTCTAGTCGAGAATCACATTCCAAAAAATGAATCCAAACTGTTACGTCCTGGAGTATTCATGGCGGTAGAGAAATTTAAAATTCTGCACGCAATCAGATAAGAGAGGAGGTGTGTTGTATTTATTGGACACCAAGATTTTTACATGGAAAACCTGTAAAAAGAGGGAAAAACTATGGGACCTAGTCAAGTTTGAATGATTCCAGTATTATTGTTGTTGATTACAAATGAGGCCCTTTTTTAGGGGAAGGACTTAACTTGATGTACATCTTATATAGTACATTACATAATGAGAATACTGAGAATCACTGTTGATGTGTTTGTTTAGTCAGAAGGATTGTAGTCGGTGGGCGACATAATTTGAAAAGATCATAGTCGGCAGGCAAAGGAGGTCCGAAGGATTGTAGTCAGCGGGCGATGGAGATCGGAAGGACTATGGTTGGTGGGCGACGTAAGTTGAAAGGACCGTAGTCGGAAGGTGACGAAGGTCGAAAGAACTGTATCAGGTAGAAGTCCAGAAATGGACATAAATCTAGCATCAGATAGATGTCCGGCAAAAGTCTAACAATGGGCAGAAGTCTAGCGTCGCATAAAAACATGGCGACGAGCGGAGGTTCGGTGTCGGGTAAATGTCTGACCTCAATTAGCAGCCGAGGAGAACTCTGGCCTTAGATGGTATTCAAAAAGAACTATGGTGTCACGTGGAGTTCGGGTGAAACTTCGGCTTCACTTGGTGGTCGGGCAGAATTCTGATGATACTTGGTGTTCGGGCGGAATTTCGTCCTCACTTAGAAGTCTGGTGTAATTTCGGCATAACTTGTAGTTTGGGCAAAATTCCGGCGTCACTTGAACGTCGGGCGGAATTCCAGCATCACCTGAACGTCGAGCAAAATTTTGGCGTCACTTGAATGTCGTGCAGAGTTTCGGCGGAGGTCGAGGAGGAGTTTCTTCCCTCTTATCCTTGTCTTCTTCTTCCTTGGCCCTCCTACTTGCTTTGGCTCTCCTCCTTCACAAGAGAAATGAGAGGTCTATTTATAGATTTCTGGAGTGCTATGGCCCGTAAATAGATGAGAGATGAGGGGCAAATTTAGAGTGGTTTGGATGGATGGCCGATATTAAATCCCTTGATCGTGGACCGTTCATCAAACATTCGAAGGTCTTAATGATATTGGAATTCAACGATTTTTATTTTTTTTTATTCGCCTCATCGAGCCGCTCGATTTGACTATAAGAATGTTATATTTGAAAGCCGTTTGGTAATCCAAATTATGGATTGAACCTTCCAAATGTGCTTCAGACCTTT
>NW_021500900.1:0-505 GCF_001605985.2 Dendrobium catenatum
AACGCTCTCAAAACACACAAGTGCAAGAAATTTCTCGTAATAATCATTCATTAACTTTTTAAAGAGAACATAGGGGCTATAAATAGCCTCGTACATAAGACTCAAAAATAAAAGACAATAATGCCCTCAGGGTTTACATACGACCTTCCTTTAAGTAAGGGGTAAAAACGGAAAAACAATGACAACATAAATAATAAAAGTCAAATAACATAATAAAACAAATACATGACATAACTCAAAATACATTGATGTGATCGTGGCCGTAGATCGACGACCACGCCTCTGATATACGATTCATGCTCTGATGTCCTCATCATTCTCCCGGGGTGGGAGGAAAACTCGACTTCGTCGAGTAAACATCTATGGTGCTCTCATGGATCTCCAATATGCCGGGGTCAATCTGCTGCAGCTCATCACGATCCAGCCATGTATCATCTGACTTGGGTTTTCCTCTCCACCTGATCAAGTACCTCCGTTGTCCACCTTCTCTCGTGGTGATGATGTC
>NW_021500901.1:0-1037 GCF_001605985.2 Dendrobium catenatum
TTTGAATTTCTTTTGTTGTGATTCTATTCCTAAGTTTTTTACTTATACTTCTATTTTGCTTATTCCCAAAAATAATTCTGTCAGTACTTGGAATGATTTTAGACCTATTAGTTTTTGTACCTTTTTTAATAAATTGATTTCTAAAATTCTCATGAATCACCACACTTCTATTTTTCCTAGAATTATCTCTCTTTCTCAGATGGGTTTTGTGAAAGGGAGGGCCATTACGGATAATATTTTGTTGGCTCAAGAATTTTGACATGACCTGGATGTTAGGGTGAGAGGGGGTAACTTGATTTTAAAGTTGGATATTTCTAAGGCCTATGACATTATTGATTGGAACTTTATTTATCACATTCTGATTTTTTTTTTTTTTGCTTTAATTTAGTCTTTATTAAGCTTATAAGGAATTGTATTGAAGGTGTTTCTTTCTCTATTATTGTTAATGGTTCTAATTATGGTTATTTTAAATCATCTCACAGTTTAAGACAAGGTGCACATGTTTCTCCTGCTCTTTTCATTATTGCTATAGAATTTTTATCTAGGGGCCTTACCAATCTTTTTGAGAATACTCCTAGTCATTATATTAGAACTTTCGGTGTTTTCCCATATCTCATTTATGTTTTACTGATGACTTTATTATTTTTACTAATGCGTCTGTTAACAGGATTCATAAACTTATAGATTTTTTCTGTTAATTTCAAATGGTTAGTGGATTATGTATTAATAAAAATAAAAGCTGCTTTATAGCTTCTAAGAGAATTCCTAATGATTATATTTTAGCCATTAAAGGTTTAACTGGTTTTATGCACGGGCAATTACCCATTAATTATCTTGGTGTCCCCCTTTTTCAAGGAAGGAAGAAAATCTTTCTCTTTGATGATCTTATTTCCTTTCTTTAAAATAAACTTTTATCTTGGGATTCTAATTTTCTTAGCTTTGGTGGTAGAGTTATTCTTATCAAAAGTGTTCTCTATTCTTTGCCAATTTATAGTTTTCAAACTATTCTTCTGACTCAAGCAGTTTGAAATAGAGTG
>NW_021500902.1:0-251 GCF_001605985.2 Dendrobium catenatum
CTGATATTGGGAGCGGAAAGTCATCTTTTGGGCACGCCTTATTGAGGTCCCTGAAGTCGATGCAGATACGAATCTGACCATTCTTCTTCTTTACAGGGACGATATTGGCAATCCAGTCGGCATACTTTTCCTCACGAATAAAGCCAGCATCTATAAGCTTCTTCGTCTCTGCAATCACCTGTTCTTCAATCTCCAATCTCATTCTCCTTGGAGCTTGTTTGACGGGTGCTACTTCAGGCTTGATTGCTAAT
>NW_021500903.1:0-667 GCF_001605985.2 Dendrobium catenatum
TTAGGGAGAAGTTCCACTTGGGTGGATCTACAGGGTGGAAAGATACTTTACTGTCAACAGGTTGACGGAGGAAGAGAGACTGACAGCAGCTGACCTATGTTTGGAAGGGAAGGCTTTGGCTTGGTACCAGTGAAGGGACATGCGACTATCCATACGGAGTTGGAGTGAGTTCAAGGATTGTTTAGTATAACGTTTTCGAACTAGCAGGGGAGGAGACTTCTACGAGCAGTTATTCGCCTTGACACATGATGGTTCAGTGAAGGAATATCGGGAGAGATTCGAGCACCTTGCTAGCTGATTAGACCGTCTTCCTGAGACAGTGCTAGAGGAAAATTTTATGAAGGGACTGACACCAGAAGATCCGTGCAGCAGTTAGAGTGATGAGGCCTTGTGACTTGAGAGAGGCCATGGAGCTAGATCAGTTGGTAGAGGATTAGAGACACCTGGAGAGAGAGACGGGAGGTAGCAACTTAGGAGGCTCGTAAAGGATGACCACCACATTATTGGCATCCAAGGAGCCAACACCAGATATTTTTTTGGGGGCTTCAAAGGAAAAAAACTGCAGGAGCAAGACCTGGGGACAATATCAAGAAGCTCACAGAAACAGAATTACATGAGAAGAGGATGAAGGGGCTCTGTTTCAGATGTGACCAGAAGTATACTCCAG
>NW_021500904.1:0-405 GCF_001605985.2 Dendrobium catenatum
TCAACTGGGAACTTAATCGTGGACAGTCTACAAGCTCTGAGAATCCAAAAGCGGTTCAATCCATCCAAAATCAAGGTGAAAAACTCAAACCCTAGGTCTAGATACACTAGATTAAATAACTTTCTAAAAAGCTCATTTTAAGCTAAATCAAATATTCCCCAAGATTTTTATTCATCCAAGAAATATATGTTTAAAATTTTATCAATTTTCATCAACTGTATCAAAAGAACGAACTCAAAAATGTCTATAGGGCGCGATTCGTGCGACTCCACAGCGAGGCTGAACCGGAACCGTTGATCTAAGGATCAACAGTTCGGATTCAGCCATACCGCCGCATTCTCAAACCGGCCTTTGATCAAATGGCTGATTTTCTGGTCTGGCGCCATCCGGACCGTCGATCAGAAA
>NW_021500905.1:0-397 GCF_001605985.2 Dendrobium catenatum
ATGAACATGCTCTTTGCTAATAAATTTCTTCATAAGATCTTGCTAAATGCTCATTTAATACTTATTTGATAGCTTTTTTGTGAAATTTAATCCTGAAATTAATCCATACACTTTAACAAAAGTACATGAATTGAGTATTAACGATGTAAATTTTCTGGAAGCTTTTTTAGAGCAAATCATCAGTTGTTGGATTTGAATCTATTCTACATTTTGATATATTTTATTTAAAAAAAGATTTCAAAAAGATAGTGAAGTCAAATTTTATAAATAACTTTGAATATGTTCCTATTCTATAATGCGACTACATGTTAGAACACTTACCATTGCTAGTACAAGCCCTATTTTAAAAAATTCCACAGCATTCAAAAAACAGTCAAGTCAATTTTAAAAGCATTTC
>NW_021500906.1:0-350 GCF_001605985.2 Dendrobium catenatum
ATCAAACAAACTATTTTCACCTTACAATGTTAAAGTTAGATTAGAACTAGGAGACTATTACTATAAAATTATTTTGAAAATAACAAAAAGCAATGATCAAATTAAAATAATGATTACGATTTAAAAAACAATTCAGTAAGAAAACTATCTCAAATGAAACCTAAGATTCTTCCAAACCTAACATGCTATAACTAAAACAACAAAAAAGCAATGATCAAATTAAAATAATGATTACGATTTAAAAAACAATTCACTAAGAAAAACTCAGCCATGCAATTGTTTATTTGCTGCAGTATAATTAAAAGATGCTTTATTTTTTTTGTCTTAAAGACATTTGTAATTGGAATATT
>NW_021500907.1:0-238 GCF_001605985.2 Dendrobium catenatum
CTGACCAGAATCTGATCCTTGACTTTAGATAAATAGGACTCCCTAGTTTGACTTCAGGTTGACCCCTATAAGAAGAGAGATCCAAGGAGTCCAAGGAAGAGAGATCCAAGAAGTCCAAGGAGAAGATATCCAGAAGACTAAAGATTTGAAGACCCAATATCCCACTCAAAGTTGTTGGCGTCTGTCACAAGCTTAGAAATGTGGGTTGTTGGCAGTGGTGCCCGGCCACTTTACTTTT
>NW_021500908.1:0-220 GCF_001605985.2 Dendrobium catenatum
TTCGATTTTTTTTTTTGCACGGCATAGCAGGTCAACAGGTATATTATTGATATTATTTTTACATGGTGACTAACTAAAGATATGTTTGCTGAATTTAAGGATTTGACCATTGTATTTATGAAAGAGTGTTGTTAAAAGATTTCTCATCAAATTGTCTACACTAGGAATTGAACCTATCAACTAACTATGTACAATCAAGCTGCAGTTAGTTTAGCTGACC
>NW_021500909.1:0-304 GCF_001605985.2 Dendrobium catenatum
TCCTAAATATTTTCAAATGCCACCCAAAATCCAAAACACCATAAAAATCCCAAATATCCAAAGTCCATTTCAAATATTCAAAAGCTCCACCCAAAATATCCATAAAAATCCAAAAATCCAAAAAAAATCTCAAAATTCTAAAATTCAAAAAAAATATTCAAAATTGAAATCATCCATCCGTACTTAAAGCAAAAACCATCCACCCTCCGCAACAGTCTGCCGGGGTGGACAAATTCAAATAAACTCTAGCTCACAAAGAGCTAATGCCTGGTCGAAAATATCACTAGGATCCATTCTCAAACAT
>NW_021500910.1:0-221 GCF_001605985.2 Dendrobium catenatum
ATAGGATAACTGGACATATGAAGGCTCGCAGCTCATAATTGCTTAAACCTACTGCTTCCAAAATTTCTTGAAATTTGTTTTTCTTTTTTTTATGTGTTTTATTTTCGCTTTGTTGTTGTTTTAATTTTTTTATTTTCACTTTGCTTGTATAATTGGATTTCCATATGTTGAATCTTTTCAAGAGTTTAGATTTTAGAGTTTTGAAGATAGTGTTTAGCTTT
>NW_021500911.1:0-291 GCF_001605985.2 Dendrobium catenatum
TATTCTTTCCCAAATATGGAAATCTACTTGATAAGATTGATTTGAAAAATTATTGCTCTAATTCATGGAAAATCTTGAAGACCGGTGGTAAATCATTATTGCCATTTATTAGATGGAAGGTAGGAAATGGCATTGACATTGATGTATACAAAGATACATGGATATTAGTTAAAAGTTTGAATAAGTGGCCAACATTTATTTCTCGTCTAGAAGATGACAGATTTCCTGTTTCAAACATTATAGAGAGAATGGTGGATGGAATGTGGATCAAATGAGAAGGATTATGGGTGA
>NW_021500912.1:0-275 GCF_001605985.2 Dendrobium catenatum
TTATATTAAAATATTAGGCGGCGACACGTGGCGAGCGTGGATTGGTTCCGCTGTCCGCGGCCAATCATTGGCGGCGGCGCAATCATGCCGCAATCATAGCCGTGGACACTTATCCACGTCGGCAAGGCTCCCCGCCGTCCGATCTGCATGGGAACGAATCGATGGCTCAGATCAAGGCGGACGGCGGATCGGTCCGGTGTGTATACCTCCGCGGTCGGACAGTTAACGGTCCGACCAGATCTGTGCCGTTGATCAACCGAATCGACGGTCCAGAG
>NW_021500913.1:0-293 GCF_001605985.2 Dendrobium catenatum
TCCTCCGTTAACCCATTGATGACGAAGTACCTCTCCATCTTATAAATCCACCCATACTCATCCTCCCCTTCGAATATATGCATATTCAACTTCCTCACCTTCTGATCTCCTCCGTTTCCCCTTATTCCTCCATAGCTTCCCCTCTCCCACGTGCTTAGCCCTCCCCACATCTCCCGATCTTTCCTTGCCCTGTCATAACCTATGATGCACGGACACGGACACTGCGACACGGACACAACACGACACGGACACGGGACACGGCTTTTTTTAAAAATATAGGAGACTGGTAGACG
>NW_021500914.1:0-501 GCF_001605985.2 Dendrobium catenatum
GATTTCATTATCATTAATTTATAATATTTTCATATTTAATAATTTCTCATTTTAATTATACTCTCTTTTAAAATTAATAATTTAATTAAATGAAATATCTCCTAAGCTCTCTCTCTAATTACTTAGTTAATTCAATAATTAAAATTAAATATTTGCTCTCTTTAAATAATACTTTCTTAATTAGCATTTTCTTCATTATTATTTAATAATATATAATTTTGCTCTTTTTCTCTCTCTACTTATTTATTAAATATGCCTAAATAGTTATCATATTTAATTTATTAAAATAGGAAGAAAATTTGTTCTCCTTGTATTTTCATTGAAATATGAATCATAATTTATTTATAAACTGTTTATATTTAATAATTTCTCGCTTTAACTAATTAAATACACCCATTTTGATAATATAAAAATACATATCTTTAATCCATTCATTTTAAAATTAATAATTTTATTGAAATGTCTCAAACAAAGAGATAGGAGTAGTAAGGATTTAGTTCA
>NW_021500915.1:0-513 GCF_001605985.2 Dendrobium catenatum
GAGATCGTGAGGTTTGATTGAGGCTTGCTTGGGGTCGGTCGGAGAACAGAGGAGGAGATTGGCGGAATGGAGTGGAGGTCGGGGCTGTTTCGTGCGGCTGAGAGGAGCAGTCGGGCAAGGAGGCTCCAGCATCGGACTAGGGCAGTGAGATCGGAGGCAGCTGCTGTGGGAGAGGAGGTCGGGAGTTGAGTGTCGTGGAGTGGAACCGAGCGTGGAAGAGCAGCGACTGAAGGCTCCATCTGCTCTGGTATTTAACGACGCGTTTGGGCTCTCGATCGAGGAGAGGTCGCAGGATTTGCGGGATCATACGCGAACGGCGCCGCGTCTATAATGTCTCAGCGGGATTTTGGGCAGGATTCTCGGAGAACTGAATTGAGTCGTCGTATACGAGGTGTGTAGGATTTCTTGCTAGTTTTCTTGCCGGGTTCGAGGAGATTTTGGCGTCTCGACGAATACGAGGTTTGTATGCGGGATTCATGTTGCGGATCTATGGCTTATGATTTTGATGATAGC
>NW_021500916.1:0-235 GCF_001605985.2 Dendrobium catenatum
CGGTGCCAGGCATAAGAGCATGACAATGCCAAATATCTCTGTTATGACACTGAAGTATTTGTTCTATATATATTTTAGAATTTAGCATGTGGCTTTGCAGTACTGAATCAGAGCGCTTCAGTGCTAGGTCACTAACAATGCTTTGCATATATATTCAAATCAAATTCTAAGCACTAGAAGCCTATTCAAATCAAATTTTAAGCACTAGAAGCCTCTAGCATCACTGCCTCTGCCC
>NW_021500917.1:0-404 GCF_001605985.2 Dendrobium catenatum
CAGGATCCATATCCATAAGCATAAGAAGAGATAGGAAAATATAGGAATTCAAGTTATTGAGCATGCAACTCTTTTGGGTGTAGGGAAAAAGTAAAAAATTCAAGTGTTATTTTCTTTTGATGTATGTCTAATATATATTTAGATATAGAATAGATATCTATTGTCAATTTCTCTATATAAGATAAAGCTTCTTTCTGTATACAATACAACTTTATGTTTTATGTACTAAGAATATGAATTGATATGAAATATTCTACTATACTCAATTGTATAGTGTGGTAGAAAGAGCTATGTATAGCTCTTACTACCATACTATCTTATATACTTCTGATTCTTTATTACTTAAATAGAGTTTTAAACCTTTTCATTTCTTCAGTCATTGATAAAAATGAATAATTCAAGTT
>NW_021500918.1:0-313 GCF_001605985.2 Dendrobium catenatum
TATTTAAACATAGTACGCACAACGAACGCATAAAATATGCATAAGGAACTCGCAAAATACGTATTACGAACGCATAGAGTACTCACAGCGCACGCATGATACACGCACACATAAGCAGTAAATTTTATTTATAAAATTCTATATATATTTTATGAGCCTTTAGACAGGTATGGTTGGGAGGATAAGAGGGTAGGTTGATTTTTTATGAGCCTTTATTACTTACTACGTATAAGGAACTCGCAAAATACGCATTACGAACGCATAGAGTACTCACAGCGCATGCATGATACACGCACACATAAGCAGTAAATTT
>NW_021500919.1:0-277 GCF_001605985.2 Dendrobium catenatum
CTTTTTAAATCTTTTAGAACTTAGAAGTTTTGGTTATTAAAGACTTGATTTCGATTATTTTGTGATCATGACAAATTTACTTTACTTCATTATTATATAAAGATGTTTTTTTCTTAAGCCAAGTGATAGGATGGATTCCTTTTCTCATATCCAATAAATTCTTTGAGTTAGGTCATTAATTTCAAAAGACGATTCTACCCTAAGAAAAAGTCTGAGCTAAGGGTAATCATGATCGAATATTATACTATTCTATAGATTAATGAGATTATTAACACAT
>NW_021500920.1:0-396 GCF_001605985.2 Dendrobium catenatum
GCTTGAGGGGATGTTTTGGGTTAGTACAAGAGGTGAAGATGTGATTTGGAGTTTGGTAGGAGATGATGGGGGTGTACAAGCTTGTATGTGGATTTTTGGGTTAAAATACGAGAGTTTTACTCAATGCCTTAGAAGAGGATGGAAGCCATTGCATGGGGCTTTGGCGATTGTGCTTGGGCTTTGAAAAATGAGTAAGGATGAGAGTGAAGGGGAAATAATATTAGCCAAATTCATTAAGAAAACAAGCATAATATAAACACTTCACAAATTGGGGTTTGAAGAGAACAATAGAAACTTGTGATGCATCGCTTTAATTTTGCACATTGGGTGTGGGGGGTGTGAAACAAAAGAGCGCTTAATAGATTAACAAGGGAACACAATTCAGGGTCAGACACT
>NW_021500921.1:0-624 GCF_001605985.2 Dendrobium catenatum
CGATAAAGGTTTGCAAGCATTAGCATGGGGTCCAATGCTAAAAGTTAAACTTGACCAATATATATAGTGAATGGGTTCAGATTTCATACCAAATCGTAGAGTGAATGAAGAAAAACTGAAAATTATGGAGTATGTGTTAGAGGGAACACTCATGAAAAAGATGAATGTGATTATTATGGTATTATGCATGAGGTCCTTGACTTGGAGTACCCAGGCGAAGATGAGAACTTTGCATGCTTATTTAACTATCAATGGTATGATCCAATACAGAATAGAGGCACAATGGTTCATCCTGCATATGATTTAGTAGATGTTAAACATAGTAGAAGATACGGAAAGTTTGATCCATTTGTTTTAGCAAATCAAGCTATTAAAGTTTATTTCAGCAAATATCCCAGTGGTCGTAGAGATAAACAAGATTGGCTAGCTGTCATAAAAACAAAATCACGGGAAATAATTGATTAACAATACATTGTAGCAACTGCACATTAAGAGGATGAGATGTCAAGTTTTGTGCCTATTAAAATTGAGGAGATGACAACTACAACCTCTACTATTAAAATGGAGTTAGAAGATGTGAATAGTTTAACTAGTTCAGGCGAAGAAGAGAACGAGGATGAAAGT
>NW_021500922.1:0-1401 GCF_001605985.2 Dendrobium catenatum
ATGACCTGGATCGCGGATTGTGGTTAAGTGATCAATATACCCAAAAATTAAGTCCGCAGTATTAAATTCTCTATGTTCCATGATGTAGAAAGTAGTCAGGGAAAGAAGAGGTGTGATATGGATACGGTCCCCGACTTTTGGAATTATGGAGGTGCGAAGGACATGTTGGATTGTCCTAGCATCTTTGACTAAAGAGCTAGTCTCTCCAACATGAAAAGGTGCATTAGTCTAGCGAAGAAAGTGATTCGTCGTGGACCAGTCAAGTTCAAGATCTGAAGCAATTAGGTGCAGCTTATCCCCAGTGGTGGATAGCTGTAAAACTTCAACACAGTCCTGATATGTGATTTCGACGGGGTGTCGATTCACATAGAAGGTCAGGGCTATGAAAGTAGGATTTATGCGAAGGTTTGCGAAGAATTCTTGAAGAAGCTCGGTATTAAAGGGAAAAGCAAGAGATAGAATGAAACAAAGGGAGGTGTGAGCGAAAAGATCCATTATCGGATACGAAATGTGGGCAGGATTGATGATTCTGGAGACAGTTATCCCACATTATTTGTATCGATGGTAAGTAGCTTCATCTTCTGCCTCCCTGAAATGAGGGTCAATCCTAGCCCTCGAAGAACTCCAAGAAGTTTGTCGAACACGTTTTCCACCTGCCATAGAAAGGAGTTAGCAAGAAAACACAAGAGGAGAAGGGATGTGAAGTGAAAATCATGACTGGAACGGCCAGAATTTAAAGAAACGGCCATATCGTCTAGGCCGATCGCAGAATCATCCAGGATGATATGGTACAATAATTGCGTGCAGGCCGATTGGTCAAAAAGGCGGTCTGATCAGCCGGGACGATCAGATATCGGTCAGGACTATTAGACACAGGCGATCGTCCCGAGGAGTCAATCCAGACGACCATTGAAAAAACAGATTGTCCGGACCGATTAGGTGTATCTTCTAGATTGATGCACAATAATTAGTCATACCGGCTAAAGTTAAAATGTTTTAAATCTGTGCCACGTGTATCGTCCAGGATGAACAGTGGATCGGCCAGGACGATTGACAAATAATCGATCGTCCATGGCCAATTTTAATGATTTAAACGTGCTGACACGTGGATCGTCCAGGACGATCTAGTGTATCAGCCAGGATGATGACCATAAAATGCATCAGCCAGGACGAAATAGGTTATCAGCCAGGACTATCATCATGATTGCAACAGTGTTCGATCAGATCATCCAGGATGATAAAGTATCGTCCAGGACGATAAAGTATCATCTAGGACGAAGAGTTGTAGTAAGCACAGAAAAGTTCAGCAGATGGAAAATTAAAGAGAATTTGTCATATCGTCCAGGATGATAAAAGTATCGGCAAGGACGATGTGACTAGAATTTGAAAAATAATGAAGGA
>NW_021500923.1:0-303 GCF_001605985.2 Dendrobium catenatum
CTCTTATGATATAAGAATTTAACCCAAGTGAATCTTAAAAAATCATTAACAATTACAAATCAGTATACATTCCCTCCTAAATTTAAAGTTTCAACTCGTCCAAAAAGATTAATATGTAAAATCTCAAAAGGTTTACTAGTTCTGAGATCCTTATTGGACTGAAAATAGGACTTGACCTATTTTTCTAATTGACATGCATCACAAAGGTGATCCTTAGTAAAGTCTAATTCTGGTATACCTCTCACTAAGTTCTCTTGGGTAATTCTTCTAAGGTTTTTCATACTAGAGTGACAAAGTCTCATA
>NW_021500924.1:0-370 GCF_001605985.2 Dendrobium catenatum
CGAGTCACTTTAGTTAAGTTAGAGAAGTAACATTTGATAAAGACTTAAATTTCGGAGAAGCAGCACCCGACCAAAGAACAATGTTGCAATCATATTAGCATGAATGTTTAGATTTTTGAAACCCACAAAACATCTTTGGGCTTTGGCTACCAACTAAGAAGTCTTGCATTCGAGTCTTGCATATATGATGTGTGTGTGACTTTGCCTTCATTGGCTTAAATATCAAATTGGCTTCTTATTTTGAATGTAATTTGTCAAAAGATGCAGTTATGAAGATTATTAAATAATTAAGTATACATACATAAAAGTCATTTAAAATAAAAAATAAAAAATAAAAAAATAGATGATATTTTTTATTTTTTAATTAATT
>NW_021500925.1:0-230 GCF_001605985.2 Dendrobium catenatum
TATTAAAAGTTAAGATTTTTGCATCGCATATTGCTTTCTTAGACTCCTTATGTGTCTATTTATATCTTTCATAATTATCAAAATTTTACATTTAAACTAATTTTTATAACAAATTTTCTTATTTTTTTTATCTTTTCTTGCATGTTTGGATTTCACCACCAACTATTTTTATTATTAGAAACTTTTTCTCTTTGATATGCTAAACATATCTTTTGCAATATTCTTAAGAT
>NW_021500926.1:0-654 GCF_001605985.2 Dendrobium catenatum
TGCAACATTCATAAAATCATCTATCATTTTTGTATAGTTGTTTTGAGTCTGCAATTTTAACAACAATATTTTTCATCATTAAATATAAGGAGATTATTATAATTCGAGAGCACGACTATATGTTTTGATTATTATAAAATATTACTTAATGATTATTTTCTTATTCGTGCATTATACTTTTGATACTTTTTTTGTTTCATTTCTAACCCTTTTAGGCAATAACATACATGAAATACTAAAGGTTCGAAGCTCAAGACTGTGTTGGATTAATATGTGAGTCAAAACATATATTAAAGAGTTTGTATTTTTTTAAAATTCTATCTTTGTATAGGTGTATATTGATTTAGAAATCATCCACACACAAGCAAGGGAGAGTGAAATTAAATATTTTAAATTTTTTAAAGATCTTACTAGATGATTTTGATCGTACTATATCATCAGTGCGATAAGAAATGAATTATAATGCTTGATTAAATAAGGTTCAAATTAAAATAAAATTTAACTAATAGTACTATATAAACCCTTCAATATACAGGATGATCATCTATTTTTAGAACTTCTACCAATAATTTATTCGTACTCAACTATTGAATCATATAGTATGATATTTTAAATCTTTCTTAGTTTATTCCCTGAGATTAATCAATTGAATAT
>NW_021500927.1:0-1770 GCF_001605985.2 Dendrobium catenatum
TTGGTCCCTTTACCCATTTCTTCCTTGGGTGAGTGTGGCCAACATCTAAAATAAATAAATAAATATTAAAAGAGAGGTTGCACCTCCAAAATTGGTTTTATCTAGATTTTTGTTCTGATTTTGACCTTCTGCCCCGAGCCTGTGAGGCGACAGCGTCAAATCAGATCTTTGGATACCCTTTTTCAATCTTATGGATTTATGGTCGATAAACTTCTCATTCAATATATAAATCCTTAAAATTGAAAAGAATTCAAAATTTTTGATTTCGGACATCCCAAATTGCTTTAGTTTTAACCCCCCTCATTTCCCCTTTGATCTCCAGTGGTGGGGAGGGTTAGGCCATTCCTTTTACTTCGGTTCTCTCACAATTCCATAAGCCTTCGGGCAAGGGGAAACTCTGTCCGTTGTGTTTTGGAGTTTGTGAGAAAACCTCCCTTAAACCCTCCAAGACTTAAAATTTCTTCAAAATTCTCTTAAATTCTAAATTGTCATATGTTACCCCATACGTTCTCCTTGTGGGCTAACATATGTCAAGTTTTTTTTTAGAAAACTTTCTGGGCATGTGCTTAGTCTCTTCACCCTTTTAACATGTGTTAAGCAATATCCTTCACTGCTCGACACATGTTTTTGGGGGGATTGAGATATTCTTACAAGCCTCAATTTTTAAAAAATAATATATTTTTCACCACTCTTTTAAAGTAAATCTAATTTCAATCCTTTCTTTAACTTTCAGAAAATCCCAAATGGCTGGCCAATTAATTTTCTCTTTTGACCGAGAGTTGTCCTCGACTATTAATGACCAAGGGAGCACTATCATTTTTGGAATGGGATTCAGTACTCTTGAGCTCTCTATGGATGGACACCAGATTTTTAGTTTGGATGCCAGTAAGGAAATTCCCCCCGTGGTCGAGTTGATTGTGGGATCTGCACCCACCTTGCCAGTAGTCAGTGATGATCAGAAACTGTCTGAACCAGTTATTGAGCCTCCCACTGAAGTCAAATCCATTTTTGAGGAGGGGTCTAGTTCTGGACTTAGCTTTGCCACTAAGAATCAGAAGAAGAACTATTTGAGGAGACTTAGAAAGAAAATCTCTAAGGCTAAGAGAGTCGTACCCTTTAAGACCTTAGCTCAAGTAGAACCCGAGGCTGCTGAGGAGCTACCTATTCCTGCTTCCTCTCCCCTCCTAAAGGGGAGTCGCTTTTACCCCCTAGCTTCAGCTCAAGGGGAGGAGAGGGCAGCTAGGATAGCCCGTTCTCCACCATGCCCGGTCGACTACTCGACTAAGAAGACTCAGAAAGAAAAACATCTCCAGAAGACAAGGACTTTGAGAAACATAATTCATACCTGCGCTGCACAGTCTGGACAGACTAAGGAGGAATATGTAAAACAATTGAAGGGAGTGATCTCACATCGCTTCCAAAAAGAAGTGTTGAAGGAAGAAGTGTCTAAAGCAAAGAATTTGACCCCACAACTCGTCAGAAAGAATAAGAAGTATGTTAGACAGCCCGCTACTTCAGTACTGGTTGATGGATATCACTGGGTGCCACGCCCTCTGTCCTCTCAAACAGAGGGTATTGTGTTGACTGGGTCCGAGAGAGGCCGCCATTCTACTGGTAGACCCCCGGTACCCCCACATAAACCTGTAAGATTGGCCTCAGTGATTGTTAAGCCAAAGGGGGTTGAAGTTCAAAAGTCTATGGACCTTAAAGGAAAAAGACCCAAATCTCCTAAAAAGAAATATGTGCCAAAGAGAACTAAGTTGGAGAGTC
>NW_021500928.1:0-297 GCF_001605985.2 Dendrobium catenatum
GATAGGATCAACATTACTCCACTCCTTTCTGTTGTAACTTTTTTTATTATGAATGGTAGTCCTATTGATGAGCCCAACTTATCTTAGACCATCTTTATGGGCTTTCTGAAATCGGACATGCTGATCAGAAAAGAAAAAGGAATATTTCATTGGGTCACTTGATTACATTTATTTTAGAAAATAAATACAATCTAGTGCATCCTGATGAAGAATATGAGGAGCCAGTCTACTACAATGATGCCTCTTTTAGAGCAATCTTCAAGGAGCAAAAAGAGAAAGCACCTGCTAGTACTTCTG
>NW_021500929.1:0-293 GCF_001605985.2 Dendrobium catenatum
CATTGGTCGTCTTGGTCTAAGTGTTGTGGCACTACTCGGGAAGGTGACCTTGGTTGTAAGTCCCTGTTGGATATGGCTACTAATTTTTCTTTGAAACTTTGGTATAATTTCAGGGTCAATAACTCTTTATGGGCGAATTTCATGAGATCTAAGTATTGTGGGGATCTTCACCCCTCCATGTGCTCCTATTCTAAAGGTAATTCCAAAGTTTGGCAGCGTATGATTCAAGCTAAGTGGAATATTGAGCATTGTCTTGTGTGGGGTCTTGGTGAGGGTAACCTTTTTTTCTGGCA
>NW_021500930.1:0-385 GCF_001605985.2 Dendrobium catenatum
CGAACTTCTTTCGGACCACCACTTGAGGCCCTCACCTCCGCTAGAACACCGCCTGACTCTATTGCTCCAACGGACCACCACATGAGGCCTTAACTTCTTCCAGACCACTACTTGAGTCCCACACCTCTGCCGGACCACTGCCTGACGTCGTTGCTCCGCCGGATCACCACCTGAGGCCCTGACATATTCGGACAACCACTTAAGGCTCGGACTCCGCCAGACCACCATCTTACACCCGAATTTCTACCGAAGTATCGCCCTGCCGACTAGGTCCTCCCGACCTCTGTTGCCTATTACGGTCATTCCGTCCTCGATCACAGGACAACGATCTTTCTGACCCCAGTCTTTTGTCGACTACGGTCCTCTCGACCTCCGTCGCCTACTA
>NW_021500931.1:0-312 GCF_001605985.2 Dendrobium catenatum
AGATAATCAACAGCAATAATGAACAAAGCAGGAGATAGAGGGTCACCTTGCCTCAAACCTTGAGTAGACTTAAAGAAACCATGATTAGCACCATTAATAATGACAGAAAAATAGCAATTTTCAATACTGTTTTTAACCAATAAAATGAAAGCATCACTAAAGCCAAATAAAGCAAGGACTTTATATAAAAATTCCCAATTTAAGTTATCATAGGCTTTAGTAATGTCAAACTTGAAAATAATATTGCCACCCTTGGATTTAACATTAATGTCATTAGCAATCTCTTGAGTAAGAAGAATATTGTCAAAAATA
>NW_021500932.1:0-308 GCF_001605985.2 Dendrobium catenatum
TGTATACAATCTGGTCTTATTTTTGGTATTCAATCTTCTAGATGTTGGAACTTTTATAGTATTCCAAAAGGTAATGATCTTCAAAGGAAAAAGAAAAACTTTCTTTTAGAATCTATATTTATTCATAGATAACAATCTTTAATATAATTCTTAACAATGTACTACTCAATCTAGCTATACAAAAAATTAAAATATTTATATTTACATATTCTTTTCATTTACATCATCAGCTAGGTACATTCTAATTTGCAAGAATATAAAAGGGCATATATATATAAAGAACATATGATGGTCACACTGTAAGCAAT
>NW_021500933.1:0-888 GCF_001605985.2 Dendrobium catenatum
GATCTTAGGTCAATCAAGCCAAATCCAAGGCCCAAAGGTTTTATCCTAAAGGCCTTTTTCATTGAAATTTTGAACATTTTGAAACCTTGTCAAATGACCTCCGATTCAGAGTCTGTCAGTTGCACACTGATGGTTAATGTCTCTAGAGGTAACCCTAAAAATTTGAGCCCATTCTGAGGTCTCTAACCCTAGAAACTTAATTAAAATCCAAAGGCTGTAAAGCCTTCAAATATTTACATCCCATGCCACTCGACCTATCACTGTGAAGTTTTTGACCTTAGAGCCTTCACCAAATCCTCTAATCACTTCTAGACCCTTAATATTGATATGTTGAGTGTTAAACTGGAATTTTCTGGACTCATCTCAGCCCCTAGTGGCCATGAGCCCAAAATGACCAAAATACCCCTATGGGGTTCAAATGGTGATTTCAAACCAAATGAACTCCAAACTGAGTGCAATCACTTGCAACAAATTTCAAATGTCATTTACTTCCAGACCCTTAATATTGATATGTTGAGTGATAAACTGGAATTTTTTTGACTCATCTCAGCCCCTAGTGGCCATGAGCCCAAAATGACCAAAATACCCCTATGGGGTTCAAATGGTGATTTCAAACCAAATGAACTCCAAATTGAGTGCAATCACTTGCAACAAGTTGCAAATATCATTTTAAATCTGTTGGACCCATTCCCAACCCCTGGGTCCACCTAGTTGACCAAGTCAACAGTTTTGACCCAAGAAGCCCTTTAAGGGTCCAAATCGGTGTTTTGAACCAAATGACTTCCTTAGGACTTGGGACCACATCCAATAGACTCTAAATGTCATTTTGAATTGATTGAACCCCTTTTCAGACCCTGGACCCACCTGGTTGACCAAGTCAACCAGGAT
>NW_021500934.1:0-2655 GCF_001605985.2 Dendrobium catenatum
CCAATTTCACAAGGTAGGACTCTTACCTTAGCAATCCAAGTGCAGCTTCGTCCAGTGGTGGAATCTTCCCTTTGACATGCTCTCTTCCACTCTCCCTTGGGCTATTCTCTCAAGAGGGCAGCAAAGATCAAATGAAGAAAAGATTGGTGGCGTCTATTTGGACTATTTATAGGCCGCCAAAAACTGCAAATTTTTCATTCTGTACGAGTGGTCGTCCTGTACGATCATGGATCGTCCTGGACGATGTTTACTTAAACGATTGAAACGACCCAATTTTGTAATATGTGTACGAATGACTTCGTACGCCTCATGCCTTTTCGATCGCTCTCTTTTTTGTTGTGTTTTTTGTGTGATAGCTTTCTTTCTTCTTGCTTTTTTGTCTATTTTTTTATCTTGCTTTTGTTCGTTTTGCTTGTTTTTTTCTACTTCTCTCTGATTGTTCCGGGTTAATGTTCACTTTGCTGCATTTTGGTGTCTTCTTAGTTTTTCTCATCTTATTGATTCCGCTATTCATTATTAGCATATCTTTCTTTGTTCTTTTTATTCTGTTCTTTCTTTTCTTCTTCCCCTTTATCCTTCTTTTCTATACACCTTGCCTTCTTTTTTATATTTGCTCCTTTCTCGGCTCTTATTTCTTCAAGACTCATAGATGTTCGGGTGATGTTTGCTATCTGTTTTACTCTTTTTCTGCTACTTGTTGATTTTTTTTTTTTTCTCTATGTTTTTCACTCAATCATCAATCTGTCGGGCTTTTCATTTTTTAGAACCTACTCAATATTTTGCTGGTCTATCTCTTTTGTATCGCAGGTTGATTCTCTTCTAACTACAAGAAGTTCTTATCTATCCATTTTTTGCATTCATTCTTTAGTTTGCGACTACCTTCTTTATTCTCATCGGATCCCGTTCAACGTTAATTCATGAATTGATGTTAGCACATCCTTCGACGGAATCTGTAATGTTATTCAAGCCTAAACTTGTTTTGTTATTTCATTTCCAATCACGTTCGCTATGGATTTACTTATCTGATACATTAGCTCTTACGACTTCTACCTCTATCTGATTTTTCACTATCCCGCATTCTGTATCACTTTTTTCTTTCCTTTATGTTTTCAGGTTACTGCATCTTATATACTTGCTGCTTTTCTTTTTTTACACGATCATTTCTCTATCTTTGCTTTTATTTTCGTTTGATTGTTTGTGATACCATGTCCGGACATAAACTTGCCCACAATTCCTGTTTTTTCATGTACTAAGCGTTATGCTTAAATCGACTATATGATAATCAGCATCCTATTCTCTCTGCTTTTCGTTTACCGGTCTGGATTACTTTCTTTCGAAGATACTTATATTTTGACGTTTTCTGCCTTTCGATTCGGTTCTCTAATTCAGTACATTTCCTAGTACTTCGCCATTCTTATTCTTTATTCTTGACAAATCCACTATCTGTTTAACTTACCTATTTTCGTTCATCGTAGTCCTGCATCAATACTGCTTGATACTTATTATTCCCTACGTTTGACGAGATTGGGGGACTATCAACACAATATATTGCTGATTTGTATATTTCATTGACCTGTAGACTTGTTTCGTCAGTACGAACGGTTATTACAAGGTCGTTCTAGAACTGCTGAAAACTGTTCTAAGTCGGTTTATCGTTTGAACAAAAATGTGTCGTCTGGACGAAATTTCCAGAGAGCCGATCGTCCTGGACGATTATTTATTTCTCTGGACGAAATTCCAGAGAACCAATCGCCGCTGACGATAATTTTGTTTTCGGTCTGGACGAAAAATTTCCAGAGATCTGATCGTCCTGTACATTATTTATTTTCGTCTGGACGAAAATTTTCCAGGGACTAGGTCGCCTCGTACGATGGTAATAATTCATTCTGGACGAAAATGTTTAACAGAGAACCCATCGCCTGGGACGATTATAATTTCGTCCTTGGACCGAATAAGGTACTTAGAAAATTTTTTCAAAGCAGTTCCTACTTGTTTCAAGTGCTCTATAGGAATAACTGACAATTCGTCAGTAACAATAAATTATCGTCTATACGATCAGTATAGAATTTCAAGATCTCCTTATCTTGTTGTGGTGTGAGATTTTATTCACTAGTTACAATCACTTCCCTTTGCAAACTTTTAATTCAACGAAAGGACAAACATCATTAAACAAAATATCTCATGTTGAATTTGAATTGAAGTTTTCGTAGTCTGGAGTCTGATTTTCCTGAAATGTTAGTACACACAAGAGCAAGTGCAAATCTTCTGACATTGTAGGAGATAACCTATACATTTGGAACAATAATGTTTTGGAATCATCAAATACCATAAGTTGCATAATATAATATAACTCATTCAAATAGCAACTATTCAAACATATAAAATATCGGCCTGGCTTATCCAGGTCAATTTTTCCAAGATTTCTGAGGCAGTTTTGGAAAGCAATCAATGAGGATTTCGTCCAGGCCGATCGCAAGATTGGCCAGGATGATTAGGCATCATCCAGCTTCATTTCAGGGCGATATCCAGGACGATTTTCCTCATATTTGTTCTAATCGGCCAGAACGATTTGGATATCGTCATGGACGATAATGGTGGCAACTTGCATTAATGAGCTTGTTTTGAGAGCCTCTATTTAAGCTATGGCAAGGCACT
>NW_021500935.1:0-489 GCF_001605985.2 Dendrobium catenatum
TGCTGGCCTCTCCAAAATCATAGCATCGGTATTTTTTTCCCAGCAGCAGATGAAGAGATGATAGGGTTAGAGAGAGGAGGAAAAGCATCGGGTTCACCTTCTAATGCATGCGAGTTCTTGGGATCGGATACTTTCGGGTCCACCTTCCAATGCATGCGAGTTCTTGATTTCTCCTTTGCCGACTGAAGAAGAAATCATCAACTTCCCTTCGGAAGATATTGTGGACGCGGTGGATGAATGGGATCTTGCTCTGGTTGGGTATTCGCTTGGGAAGAGACCGTACTATGAGGTGCTTCTTACTGCTGTGAAGAAGCTATGGAATCTCAAAGGTAGTATGAAACTTATATCTCTTAGTGACGGTTTTTTTCTGTTTAAGTTTTTTAGTGCAGAAGACTTTGACCTTGTCTGGTCTAGAGGTGCCTGGTTTATTCTTGGAAAACCTTTTATTTTTCAAAAATGGACTCCTCACTTCTCTCCTATTCGTGAAGA
>NW_021500936.1:0-515 GCF_001605985.2 Dendrobium catenatum
AGCGTTGCTGAGGACGGACGCCGCAGACGAAGCTCCCTGCCGACGGAAGCTTCCCGATCCAAACGTCGTAACTTTCGATCCGACAGAAAGGGAAAGTCGTCAACGGAGAATAGTCGAACAGCCACGAAGGAGCCGAAGAAGCGACGCTAGACCCAGAAGCCTGAAGTCTGAAGCCGAATGAAACCAGACGAAGCTCGAAGCCGGAGTCATCGAAAGATGAGAAGGAAGGAGCCAAAACCTTACTAGACGAAGCTAGGCAAGGCGGAGCCCTCGCCGACACCGCCCTCACGCCGATGCTACCGTCAAGCTGACGCCAGAAGACCAACGGGACGGAGACTTGAGCGACTCGCCTGCAGTATCCCGTGCCCTAGCTGCTGCTTTGCTAAACGAAAAGAAGACTGGGTTCAGTCATTCAAGCCTTAAAGGGCTCGTACCCGATCCTCTTAAGGCTCGGCTCATTAAACCTAGAGGAAACCAATTTTTTTTGTTTTGACAAGGTTTTCAGCCTTTATTGC
>NW_021500937.1:0-225 GCF_001605985.2 Dendrobium catenatum
ATTTATTCTTACAACCTAGGATGAGTTTGTTTATTTTTGTGATGTGAAAATTGGTATGGTTTATTAGGGTTGATATTTTTTTTAAAAGAAATAATATTATAAAGATAAAAAGAGCAAAAAATTATTATTTGCTTTTTTTATAAAATCAAAAATACAAAAATAATAGTATTTATTTTAGGTTGTTATTATTTTAAACACTGCCGTTGCCAGGTCCCAAGTCCTGGA
>NW_021500938.1:0-251 GCF_001605985.2 Dendrobium catenatum
GAAGGAAGAAGCTCCTCCTCGACCACCGCCGGAGTCCCGCCGGACCACCGCAGGAACCTCACCGGACCACCACCAAAGCCTCGCCGGAGTTTCATTGCACCGCTGACTTAAGGTCCGGCATTCAGTCCATACGTCCTGTTGAAGACCCGACGTCCTGCTTAAGGCCCGACATTCAATCCCTACGTCCTGTTGAAGACTCGACGTCCTGCTTAAAACCCGAGGTTCAGTCCCTACGTCCTGCTGAAGACTCG
>NW_021500939.1:0-219 GCF_001605985.2 Dendrobium catenatum
TTCTGTTTTGAACCTATCATCCTGGCCGATACAAAATTGTCCAGGACGATGTGTTTTGCATAATGATGGCTGCTTTAATGAGGATGCCTTAATTTGGGTTTTTGCTTTTGAACAGATCGTCCTGGCCGATATAAATATCTTCCAGGATTATATTAACAAAAATAGTAAACTCTAACGAACAATCAGAAACTCTTATACGTTACAAAGAATTAGGAGCCA
>NW_021500940.1:0-314 GCF_001605985.2 Dendrobium catenatum
ATTTTTAGAGCTAAAAAAGAAAATTAATAAACAGGTGATGAAGATGGAAACTAGTTTAGATGACGTTGCATTCTCCAAGCATATGAAAGGCGGTATGCAAAACGTCTAGGAGGACTTGAAGATAATAGGCTTGCAGCCAACTATGGGAGATAAATTAAGGTTATTATCAATAAATTTTAAACTCCTCCCAAGTTTTACTGTGTTTTCTGTAAATGTATATTTTTTAGAGTTCAAGGTGTATTCTTCAATTTTTTATATGACAAATGCTGCGAAGAAGATGCTTTTGCTTTTTTATATATATATATATATATATA
>NW_021500941.1:0-223 GCF_001605985.2 Dendrobium catenatum
ACTTAAGAAGACCGCTAAGAATAAATCATGACCCGAAAGCTCTATCTGTGAAGCATATTTAACATACGAGACAACTCAGTTTTGCTCGTATTATTTTGAAACAATATATCAATCAGGTGAAAGTTCAACATCTCAAAATGTTGGTAAATCCTATAATATATCTGTATTCAGCGGAATTGGGGAACATTTAGGCGCTAGCACCATGCGCTATTTGACCGATAAG
>NW_021500942.1:0-326 GCF_001605985.2 Dendrobium catenatum
AAAAATAAATCCATTAATAGATAACCTTAAAGCAATAAAGCCTATGAATTATCCAAGCCATTTAACCTTTCTACACACACTTAGATGTTTTGCTAGTACAACTAGCTCTAGCCTAGGCTAGGTCAGTAGTTTGATTTGTTTGCCAAGTGCTTTACTTGGAGAGTACCTTGTATAAGAAAGTTCAAATATGGATTGTTAGACTGACCTGAACCATAAGTGCACACCAAGAGGGGGATGAATTTGTGTTTTAAAGAATTCCCTATTAAAAATTTTAATTTTTAAAATATTATGATTTAATACAAAAATAATACGACTACTCCAATCTC
>NW_021500943.1:0-296 GCF_001605985.2 Dendrobium catenatum
GAACCACCAGAAAAGCCGCTAGAAACAGAAATGCCGGAAAGTTGCTGGAAAACCTCTGGAAATTCTTCTGTAAAATTTAGGCCGCCGGCATGCCGTAGGAAAAATTTGCCAGTAATTGACGATTTTCATGCGGTGTGGGGGTTTCATTTCAGATAGCTATTAAGTCATGCACTAATTTGTCATTAAGATGTCATTCATTAAGATCAATTTATGGATTGCAAATGGCATTATATGGTTTGTCGAAATTCCTTATGAGTATTGTGATTGAAGATGTGGGGAAGGATTGGGTTGAAATG
>NW_021500944.1:0-252 GCF_001605985.2 Dendrobium catenatum
GTCTGACCTTTGATTTAGGTGCTGCCCAAGCCTTAGCTACCTCCCTAAACACCTAGTGACCTAAACCCCTTCAGAAGCTTGCTGTCCAGTATTTTCTAGCACCTTTTGGCAAGTCGAATTGGTGTTTTCCCTTTGTAAAGTGTGGTAACTTGCACCCAATCTTCATTAGGTTTCACTTGACGCTTTTCAATGGACCCGATAAGACTCCAAAAGAATTTAGATGACATCGTTAACCTAGTGGGCACTATGACT
>NW_021500945.1:0-288 GCF_001605985.2 Dendrobium catenatum
AAATTTAATCGTCTGTATGTATCAGTGATTTAAACCGGTTCTAGTTATAGTGATTTTAGCCTTTGCTAATTGCATTGGTCGCCATCTTCCTTTGATCTTTTATCGCTGTGTTGTGAAGGTTGTCGTCGTTACGTACGCTTATATTTTTCTTCTCAATCTCTTCTAGGTATGATTTAAATTTATAGTAGTAGAAAGACAAAAGTTCTTTTCAATCATGTACTAGCTTTGATGATAATTAATAGAAATTTTTTGGATTAACCAAATTAATTTTTTTTTTTTGTTGGGCTT
>NW_021500946.1:0-293 GCF_001605985.2 Dendrobium catenatum
TGATCAACGGTCCAGAAAACGTACATCCGTGTCAAACTACGAAAGACGCCCTAGGATCCGTTTTTTGGTTCGTTCTCTCGATCGGGTGGATGAAACCACTTGAAATTTTAGGCTCAAGAAGAAGACATGAACAGAAACAATGGGGAAAGATTTGTTTTGCCTAAAACACTCTACACATAAAGCTAATTAAATCCATCTAAAGTGAACTAGATCTAAGGTTTTAAGAGATTATACCGTTAGATCTTCAAAATTTCTGGATTGATGAGCTTGTAGACTGTCCAAGTGAAGATCCC
>NW_021500947.1:0-206 GCF_001605985.2 Dendrobium catenatum
GAAAATATTAAGGGATGCACAAATTCTATCAGCTATAGCACAATTAGAAGGCAGGATTATTGAGCTTTTATCATAGTTCACATTAAGACCTGAAGCCTTAGAGAAATCATTAAGAGCCTTAGCAAGTCTGTCACAATTAGAATGATCAGCCTTACCAAATATTATCAAGTCATCAGCATACATCAAATGAGATATCCTATAATTGT
>NW_021500948.1:0-220 GCF_001605985.2 Dendrobium catenatum
GTCCCAAATTGATCTTTGAGTTCGATCAAGTCCATTGTCTACTCATTCGAATTCAAGTGTAAGTCTCGTTCGAGTTTGAGTTTGAGTTCAAATTCAACATTACTTGATCAAATTTGAATTAAAATTGATTTTAAATTTGAATTTCGTTCAAATCAATTTCTAATTTTCTGTCCAAGTCCTCTGTAGTTCATTGAAAATTTCGGCAGCCTCCCGGCGTCGG
>NW_021500949.1:0-334 GCF_001605985.2 Dendrobium catenatum
TTAGATGATCTCAATAGTATTATACGATTTGACCTTGAATATACATTTTTATGAGACATTTTGGATTTGCTTGATTGGACAATACGATCCACCAATCATACCGTATGATTTACTTGAGCCTATAAATAAGAGGGTTATTCCTACATTTTCCATCACGCCTTCAACAAGATCCCCTCGCACTAACCTACACTCTCTTCCCTTCTTTCCCACAGCTCACAAATGAGGTAGATTAGGTCTCCACCGTAAGGGGGACAATAGGTTCCAAAGTGAGGAAGACAAGGCAGCATATAAAAGATAAAGGAGCACTTCCATTATTGATTCCAAAGTGCTCAAT
>NW_021500950.1:0-271 GCF_001605985.2 Dendrobium catenatum
TAGATACCTTGAACTTATTCATCATCTCTTGAGCAAGCAAACAATGATTTGAAATTGATCTCCCCGGCACAAAGGCTGCTTGCTCCTCCGAAATCAATCTTGGCAACACTCCTTTAAGTCTATTCACCAAAACCTTTGCCACAATTTTATAAATTGTTTGACAAAGACTGATAGGTCTAAACTTGGAAGGCTGATCCGGGTTAATAACCTTAGGCAGCAAAACAACAATAGTTTCCTTTGCCCTCCTTCTAGCAGATGCCATTGAGTGAAA
>NW_021500951.1:0-1543 GCF_001605985.2 Dendrobium catenatum
ATAATGAAACTTTTCTTAGCCAAATAAAGTATATTAATAATATTTTGAAAAAATACGAAATGGATAGTGCTAAACCCATGAACACTCCAATGAGCTCAACAATTCAATTAGACAAAGATCTTAGTGGAAAATCATTAGATCAGAAATAATATAGAGGAATGATTGGGTCCCTTCTTTACCTAACTGCCAATAGACCGGACATAATGTTTAGTGTGTGCCTCTATGCCCATTTTCAAGCTTATTCTAAAGGGACTCACTTAACTGCTGTCAAGAGAATTCTTAGATATCTACTAGACACCCCAAACTTATGAATTTGGTATCCTAGGCATAGCACATCCTTTGAAATCTTAGAGTACTCAGATTCTGACTTTGCAGGATGTAGGATAGATAGAAAAAGTACCTCTGGTACCTAGCAATTCATAAGACAATCATTAGTTTCTTGGTCCAGTAGGAACGAAAACTCAGTAGCACTTTTCACAGCCAAGGTAGAATATATTGCAGTAGGAAGTTGTGTTGCACAAGTACTATGGCTGAAATAACAAATTCTTGATCTTGGCCTATCTGTATGAATAATTTCAATTATGTGTAACAACACAAGCGCAATTTGCATCTCTAAGAATCCAATTCAGCACTCTCGAACAAAACACATAGACATCAGACATCACTTCATTAGAGATCACGTTGCTAAGGGAGGTATAGAATTGCATCACATCGCTACAGGAGATCAGTTGGCTGACATATTCACAAAACCTCTAGCATTCGACACCTTCAGCACCTTGAGGACTAGATTAGAAGTCATAGATATAACTGCATAAAATAAAATAAAATAAAAAATAAAATAAAACAAAAACAAAAATAAAACAAAAAAAACCTTCTAAGGATGCTCCTGATCATTACACACTCACCACACAAAAAACATCAAATTTGACTTTGTATTATCGTACTATACGATACTCCAATCGTATTGTATGATATACTATAATCTGTACAGAGGACACCAAACAGCAAATTTTGTCTCTGTTGATCGTACTGTACGACCTACATCATACTGTACGATAAATTATTGATCATCATAAGGTACGAAATCTCCTCTTCGTACCGTACGATCCACGTCAGCGAATGGATCGGGACGAATTAACTCTGGTTGGTATGATATTATTGACAATCATAATATCATATTCCTTATCGTCTTTTTATTGTTGCGTGCATTTTATTTCATAATATTTGCTTGAGAAAATTTGTGAAAGAAAAGTTGTTTAAATTTTTTCATGTTAAAATTTTAAAAGCATAAGAAATAATTAGAACTCCTGCTTAGGTTTTAATTATTGTCAAAAAGTTTTCACAATTCATTCCCCCTCTTGTCCATCTAGTAATTTCAATTGGTATGAGAGTAATTTCACACTAGAATATCCTAAAAACACACCATCATATTTTGGGTCAAATTTTTCTAAGTGAGACTTCCCATTGTTATTAATAAAAACCTTACAACCAAAGACATTGAGGTAGGAAAGATTGGGTGTCCTACCCTTAAGGATCTCATAGG
>NW_021500952.1:0-221 GCF_001605985.2 Dendrobium catenatum
ACCAAAACTGAAGTCTCCTGAGGCAGTAAACTGGCTGAAGCTCAGATCCTCTTCTTGTGGTAGCCTACACAAAATACAAAGCAGTGTTAGTATGAGCATGAAATCAAAACTAAGAAAAAAAGGAGGAAAGTGTACCTGAGCCCAAAAGTAACTGTAAAAATTCTGAAGCAGCTTCTTGACTACTAGTGCATCTACGAGATCTACAAAGGCATAAAGATGGA
>NW_021500953.1:0-9430 GCF_001605985.2 Dendrobium catenatum
AGGCTTGTTGGTTCAAATAAGCGCCTCATAGGGCTTAGTAGATCTTGCTCTAGGGTTAACTCAATAGCTTCCCATTAGTAGTGAAACTTACTGAAGAGTATACAACCCGGAGAAGTTCTTGCTTCCCTAAGGCTTCCCAGAGACCAGAGATCAATAGCTCACTACGGAAAGGAAGCTACACTCACGACTACCAGAAAGAGGTGAGTACAAGGTCGGTCGGCCCTATACTCCATTCAAAAAGAAAGGCGGGCCGGGAAGCTCTCTCTCTTCACTCTCCTTTTAGCTCCTCCCACAGAGAAGTTGCGTCCTTCCTTACATGACAAGGAAGACAAGACAGAAAGACTAGTTAGAAAAACCGAAGGTTAGTTCTATTACCAAAGTTTAGGAGGTAGGGCACAGAGAAGAGAAGTAAAAGCATCCCTAAGGCTATCTATTCACTCAGCTTTTTCTACTCTTCAGTAGAAGAAAGATAGAGGTACTATGTTGGTTAGGTAGAGGGAAGGAGCTACATACTTTCCGCGAGTTTAAGAGCGAGTTCCACACTTGCTATACTGGTTCGCACTTTCCAGACACTCCATTACTTCCGCGAGAGGTTAGGAGGGAGGTTAGGCTGAATGAAACTATCACAGAATTCCTTTATCCCGGCTTACTATTATTATAGGGGTTTTCGGGGGGGATTCGACAGAGGTTTTGAAACAATTCCTAGCCTGATTCATGAAAACCTGTCCTTATTTCTTCTAATTCTAATTGAAAAATCTAAAAAGAAGTGGTTATCGCTCCTGTGAGGAAGGGTGGAATCTTTGGTAGCTTTCTCTTAAGAAGCTAAACTAGAAACGAACGGCTAACTCAAGGACTCCGATCAGAGGCAATCAATCGAATGCATTATTCTATGGGATTGGCCACTCCAGATTATTTGAATGATTCTCTTAGTTCTGGATTCTATAACTTTTGTCTCAACAGCTCAAATTCTCAAAATTACCTGAGTAGTCGATCTCCCTACCGGTCGCCTTTCCTCAACTCTTTCTTTTTTTTTTTTCTCTTTCATGTTTCACCCCCTTACATTCCAGACTACAGCCTTCACCTTCATGAGACAGTCTTAGTGATGGAATCTTTACTCGCCCTTTTGGCATTCCCTAGTAGCTTTGGCCGGACCACCTTCAGCAGGTTTTTCTTCTAGCGCCTTTGCCTCTCTGTCTTCCCCCTGGATTCATGGATAGAGCAACTACTATTTTCTCTTTAGACTCCTAAATTTCTTTCACCAAAACTGCCCTCCTCACACTTCTTGAGTGAACTTTCTCTAAAATATCTATGGACTGATCATGCAAATTTTCCTCTGCCCTGGGAGAAGCCTTAGTCAATGAACCATAAGGTATTTCCTTTCCAATCTGGTTCATGGGCTGGGTTCCTTTAGCCCCTTGCAGTAATTCTTCACCAAGTTCGTCCACTTCATGAATGTCTTCCTCTGTCTGCAGAGAAGCAAATCCATTAGACAAGAAAGATTGGAATAGACTGACTAGCGCCTTATGTAGATCTAGTGGAGAAGATAAGCTCTCCGTCTTGGGATAGGCCTTCGGATTGGAACAGCTATTCTAAGAGCGTGATGAATCCAACCCTTGCACGTTCTACCTTTGGCTAAACCACCACTTCCTTCAGGCTAACCCTTTTGCCTGGCTGGCACTTACTAAAGTGAGAGTTTTTAGCTCTCTCAAAACGCCTGCACGCCTGCGAGTCTTCTCCCCGGTCCTACAAATTGAGCTTCGGGGTGCTTACTGGAGCAGCTCAACGAGATGTGGGTTCAATTCCCACTATGCCTCATCCTAGTAGGTGTCTGTGCCATTGGGCCAGCAAAACTTGCTCTGATCTAGTGTGCGTCCGCTCCTGTTCGTGCTCACTCAGCAGAAAGCTAACTCTCTTCTACAGCTTGAGCTCACCCGGACAGACTCTGGCATGACACCCGTCAATAGGTAATAGCCTGTGCCAATGCTATCTCCCTCGAAGTTTCTTCTCAATATGATCTTGTTTTTGTGGGGAGGATATACTAAATGGACCAAGGGAGCACTGTCGGGTCGATAGCCCTTGATCCGAGATTTCTTTTTGCTTGAAAGAAGCGCAACTTTTAGGATTGACTATTCTAATTTGAGAAAGGTGAAGGGAGCCAAACACGTAGTCTCATTGTGTAAGTTGGCACCCCCTTACTTCGTTGTATGCAATTCATTTCATTGTTCAGATCAAGGCGCATCTGTCTTAGGTACCCCACTTAGACCTAAAAAGAGAATATATGCACCGCTTCCCTCCGGTCGCCTTTGTTTTCAAAGTCTAGCCTATGCTATCTCCCGAGCCAGCACCAGAAGTTTCAGCGAAGATATTCAAAGCAAAGCTTAATCTACGAACATGGTGAACTTCCAGTTACGTGTATACACCTCCGCCCCGAAAGGACAGTCGTTTTACCATCCGGCTCGGGAGTTGGCACGTGGTCATACGGCGATGCTTACTTCATACCGGGGAGACAGAAGCATGGTCGGAAGGAACTATCATTTTCGGAAGGCCTTCTAAATAAGGCGAACGTTTGGTGCTGCTATTGGTCTCTCCCTTCGCCCGCGCTCACTGGTACCTGGTACTGGTACTGGCAAGGCTAAGGCTGGACTTGCAAGAAAGGTCCATTTGTGTCCGCTACTAGGAGTGGAAGCGTCCGAGTCCATTCTTCCGGGGAAAAATGATCTTTAGAAAAAAAGTAGTACGGGACTACTTGCACTAGCTGCGAAGCCCATTTATTGAAAGCTATCTTGGCGCAAGGGCGGAAGGGGCAACCTTCGGGGTCTTGGTTCACCTATCAGCTCAGTTAGTTACACCAAACCTCACGATTTGTAAGTACCTCAAATCAAATGGCATTAGCTAAGATCCGAAGCTTCGCCAGCTAAGGCTTTACCAGTACGATTCCGACAAGCCATAGGGCTTAACCCCACAGGAGATGGGCTGGCTATTAATTACACCCCTCTAGCGAAAGATAAGAAAAAAGAAGTAGGTGTTCCATTTACTGATTCCTTACGCTAGTCTAAAAATAGTAACTAACGGACTTTGCTTGCTTAGATCAAGCTGGTAGGAGTAGATCAGATAAGAGCTGTAAGGATGAGTAGAAGTCTTCTCCCCTAGTGCTGGCACGGCTGCTCTCACACGGATGATAGAAAAACAGATCGTAGTCGAACTATCTGTTCTATCAGTTCAAGTAAGTAAGCGCCGTATTCTTCTTTTTGGTATTCGCGGGTCACATGGAGAAACACGGGAGATCGCTATAAAGGAAAGGTAGACTCTGAAGTCGGCTAGAGACACCTTCTCCGGTGGAAGAGTTCCAGAGGTCACTTATGAACTGGCAAAACAACATTCGGTCACCAACTAAAAGAATGGCTGTTCTTGTAGCTCCTATCAAACGATAGGTGGTCTCATAAGGTCACACGGATTGGGTTTCTTTTAGTTGCTATATCGGTGGAGAAGAAAATCTAAGGTACTTCCATGATGGGACACAAGACCAACCAAGAAAATAGTAGTGGAATGTCGACCAACGTTCGAGCGAGCGTTAGAGTGAGAAGATCTCGCGAGAAGGTTTTCCCTGTGGCATCCTATATATATATAGTAAAAATATAGTAAAAAAAGATCCGCTTATTCCGCTCAACGCGCTATTTGACAGAAGAAGTTTCGCTGGGCTGTCTATCTCACTGATAATGAAGTAGGCTTTCCTGCTTTTCTTTCATAATCTTCAACCGACCTTGTTGAAAGTCGAGTGATCCCCCAACTCATCTCAAATTCTTAGATGAAATAGAAATGGAGCTATTTTGCCCGATGGTGAGCCTACCACTTAGAAATAGGCACTGAACCGAGAAGACTGGATTCGATTGCCTACCTATCCCGACCCTACTCAACTGGGGCCGTGAACTATGAAAAGCCGCCGGGCAGACAAAAAAGTTCAAAAGCGATTGAACGAAGTCGCTCCGGTCGAAATGGTTTGGATGCAGATGAGGGAGAGGCGGTGGAGCAAAGTTCCAAGATTCAACCGCACTCCTGGTCGGATCTGGTCCAGGATAAGGATTTTAACAATGAATATCAGGAAGATGACCCCCGTGAGTGCCCGTGGATGCAGGATGCAGTCATGCAAAAGGATAAGGTCATATTACCCCAGCCCAGGAAGTTTTAGCACAAGGCTCTAGTGGAGACGCAGCCTTATTGGGAAATTACTGCCTATGTTGGAGTATGTGGAGGAGCAGCCAAGGAGCCTGTGGCGAGCGAAAGGGAATGTGGCACTCGTGGACCTGAGCCATAGTTACTTCGTTATCAGATTTCACTAGAAGTAAGATATGATGGATGAAGGCCTGGACCGGAGTACCATGGAAAAGAAACCTAAATATCTGGTTCTGAAAAGGTGGACACCGTCGGCCGGAAACAGCAGTATTGCATAAGGCTCCGGTTTGGATAATCTTTCCTGGACTCCCGGTCGAATAAAGGCGACCGGATATTCTTTCTTCTTTGGCTAGTCGAGTGGGGGAGTCCGATCCAAGAGCATAAAGCTAAGCTAAAAAAGAGGTCCTATGCAAGGTGGAGATCGACTTGCAGAAGTCTCTCACGCCGGGGATCTTTATAGGAGTGACAGGGGGAAGGGCGTAGCATAGTAATATACTAATATAACTAAAAACATTGTGAAAAGACTTTTACGAGAAGAGAAGGTTTTCTTGAAAACGTTCGAAAAAGAAAGTCAAAAATCTTTCTTTGTTTCAACCCTGCTCCTGGTGTTCGAACTAGTCATTAATGGTCGGCAACATGGCTTTTTCGGTATGCGTTGCGCACACTTTCATTTTTAGCGTCTAATCTTCTAGCTAAAATAGAACGGATAGAACAGATGGTCCAACTACTTAACTTCTTCTTTTTCATTACTTCCATGGTCGTGCCTCGTGGCACGGCAGCACCCGTACTATTTCAATTGTTCGTCAGTAGAGATGTTCCCACTGGTGCCCCTTCCTCCAATGGTACTCTAATTCCTATTCTGATCCCTGAATTCCCTTTTTTGGTATATCTACATTCCAGGAAATTCATACGCTCCATGGACAGAGCAAAAAGTGGAGTGTTGGTCAGAGCAAGCCGCCCTATTCTATTCACAGACATAATTGGGAGAAGCTCATCCGCTAGAAATGCTTTATTTCGTTTCGTTCCCGTTCTTAATTTCCTGATTATCAAATTCATGGGGGACTTGTCATATTTAGAATCTTTCTGCGGTCTGTCCTGTTTACAATTCTTTCGTACTATCTTCTCTTTACCACGCGATAGGTCAGCGAAGCGTGAGCGGAGAAGGAAACGCCAAACACTTCGGCCTAACGGGAATGAGCAACGACGAAATGACAAGATGAGGTGCCCGGGGTACCCCTATATAGAAAGAGAAAGAAGGGTCGAAGGTTTTGGGCCTGTAGCTTTCCCCGTCCCCCCTTCGTCGAGTGGTGCTTGTTTGGGGGGTGTGCCACCAGAAATCGGGCTTGAAGCTCTCGCCTTACCAACGAGCCGACTGCTGATGGCTGTTGGTCACGACTACTACAAAAAAGTGAAGATTCATCTGCCTATTTCACATGTAGGAGTGTGCATCTTTCTGTTGGGTGTTCTTCTGTCGTGCGACCCGGTGGCTGATGTGCGACCTGTGGCCCACGCCTCCTATTTTTTCAGGGCGGGCGGCGTGAACTCTGATTTGATCCGTATTCAATCCCGCCGCTGAGATGCTCAGTTGATTCCTTAACCTTGATAGGAAGATGGCTTATTCCAAAATTCGTGCATAAGGGTAAGGAACTTTGGATGAACTAATGCGAATGGGTGTCAGCCTCGCTGCTCGGAAACACCCAGTGCTGACCACACTTAGAGAGAGAGACGAAAGCGCAGGTAATGCCAGTTGGCGAAGTGGCCTTAAGCATCCCTAGCGGTACGCAAAGAGAGGTCGTGATGATATCATCTACGTCCGTACCGCTCCTCGTGGAGTAGATCCCGCATCCAACCACCCCTTTTTTTACCAGGGAACGGGAGAATTCCCACTACCGCTGGCAGGCCAGCCGGGCCGTGAGCGCGGTGGGAACGGGCTTCCCAAAAAGCCAGCCCGGGTCAGCATAGAATGAAGGGGACGGCCCTAATGTTGTGTTGGCAAAGAAAGCGGGTTGTGGGCGGATAAAAGCGGACGTGGGGACTCGGGTCGGGGCGCAGCGTAACTAAGAGAAGAGAGCCATTCCATTTAGGGCAACCATGATCGTAGTTTGGGCGGGCACGAGCGATCTGGTGTCCGAGCCGATTGGTCAGACGACGACTACTGCACTTATTCTATTAGTTCTTAGTATTAGCCTAGCCTATCCCGGAATGGACTGGGATGGAATAGAAAGAAGAAGCGCTATAGGGTCGGTTTTTGGGGGTGGGGGAAGAAGCTTGCTTCTTCACAAGCTGATCCCCGCCCCGTTTCCTGTCCCGACCGGCAGCAGCTGGGTCTCCCCATCTCTCCTCTCGCTTTGCTCGAGCTATAGCCTCTCCTTTCAGTCGAGTGGCCTAACGGCTCCTCAACTTTCCCCGGTCTTCGGCCCGAGCTGTATGAGGCAGAAACTCGTCCCACGTACGGTTCGGAGGCCGAGCCTCACCCCAGCAATAATGGTGCGGCTTAGGTCAACTAATACAAATAAGATACAGTTCACTCAACGATTGCCTTTGGGTCCCGAACTCCATATGGGGAAGGAGCGTTGTTGTTTGCGAGGTCTCGATCATTTACATGGACCCACTTTTCATTCCATTTGTGGTAATTTTCTTCTTTCTAAACCGTCCCCAACGAGCGATCGGTTCATGTTTGAGCATGATGAATCACTTCGTGTCGACCTGTTGCCAATACTATCGCCTGCCTCATATGAGAATGGAAAACTGGAGCATTTTCTGCATCGGTGGATGAAGAATAACGAACATAAGAATTTCTGGTTTACCATGTTCCCAGAAAAAAGATACTTTTTTTCCATTCGAGAAACGACGAGCACGACTGAAGTGGCTATACATACAAATCTATTTACGGATCTATATGCTCCGATTGGAACTGGAAGTTCCAGAACTGGCGGCTGGTATACCACCATAATGAAACTGCCTTTTCTTTTTAGTATTCGGATAGGATTTCTGTTGGCTTCATCGGGAGGCTCGCGTAGTTTGTTACGTCAGCTCCAAAAGGATAAGTTGCATTGGAATCGAGAAAGTTCCATGGAGTTCCTAATTGCATAAAAGGAGTCAAAATAGTGGCTGCGGCGCGTCGAGGTGCGACTGTAAGGAGCAGAAAAGTGTCTTGTCTTCGATGAAAGTGGCCGTGAGCCTTAGCTAATATACGAACCAATCCGACGTATATACGTCGGGGGGTTCACCAGAATAGGACCTATAAGCCCGGGGACGTAAGGTTCCCCTCTTCTTACTTTGAGAATAGTATAAGTATACCCTATTTTGAGCTTTGATGAATGGAGCCCCTTTGGTCCGGCTTTGCATCTCGCGATACCATATTAAGAGGAAGAGAGGAAAGAGATAGGCACGTAGTGAAGAATATTTGATTCTTTCGTGGGGAGATCCCTTTCATGCACTAATTCATGCGCGAAATTCATAGATTCTTTTCCGCTCCACCCGTCACACTATCCCTCCTTCAGCCTCAGTATCTTAACCTCCGGCCCGGCCGGAACCCGGATGCGATCCATTATGGCATCTGTAAAGTACTCTTGATGTTCTGCATTTGCATCCAAGTCAGAACCTCTTACTCGGTTGAGCTCCGCCAGACGTTGCCCCTGCCCTTCCCTGAATAAGCTATCGTATCGCCGCGGGGTCTAAAAAAAAAGCTTCGTCATGAGGCCTGAATGGCCCTTATGACCTTAAGGCTTACGAGGTACGTCTTTCCTGGACGCCCATAGTTTGCCATCCCATAAACTCTTTTTCCAATTGCGGTTGGCAAAAAGAGAGGAAATCGCACTAGGTCTATCATTTGGATGGGCCAGAGACCTGAGTTTTCTCAAGAACGAGATGTTTCAAATAGAAAAAACCTTTTTCTTTAGCTCTTTAGGGCGATCCGCGGGAACTGGCTTTTGAATCGCGTAAGCAGGGTACCCTAGGAAATAAGACGAAGGATACAGGCACTCGGCAGCAAGCAATAGCTGCTGCAGTCACAGTAGCAAGGCAAGAATGAGAAGGTAGGGGAATAGCTGACTCATACCTAGAAGGAAGGCAAGGTCCAACAAGAAGAATAGATAGCTTCCGAGAAAGCGCAAGAGGAGAGACGAAAGCTTGCTCAACCGTGAAAGGCTTTTACTTCCATCACTGACTTAACCAAAGAAAAGACCCTATATAAAAGAAAATGCTATTTGCTAGTTTTCCCGGAGGAAGGGGATCGGTCCGTATGGAAAGAGGAACAAGAGAAGAATGAAGCCCTACATCGGTGTCTGCCGGAGTATTGAGAATGTGGTATTGCTTCACGCGGTCTCAGTCTCAGTAGGACAAGGAGTACCTTGCTCCGATATGAGTTGAGAAGTATCCGGGGAAGTCCCCTATAAGGCTAGTCCCGTTCCACTCTTATCTCAATGTCAGTCTTGGGGATCGGGTACAGCGAGATCACTTTTCAGCTTGTTAGTATGATATGGATATGCATGAAAGCAAGGAGGAGAGAAGCTCTCTTTCTTCCTCGGGAATCCGGTATGTGAGAATTTTTGAGACAAGGTCTCACATGTAGAGATGCCCTACCCATAGAGGAAAGAGTTGGTAGCAGAAAAGTCATTCAGCAATGAAACTTCCATGGCGTAGATTTACCTTTTACGAATCTGTCTTGAAGAGTGTGATCGTTATTGCATAGATAAGGTGCCTCTCTCTACACGTCCACAAATAGATCATAAAAGCCTTTCGTTCGTGCATAAAGATATGGATGCCGTTACCAACAAATAGGTAGTAGTAAGGAGCCTTTATATACATATACGGCAAGAAGGAGCAGGGTGAGAATGCAATTTTGGAATAATAGAAAAGGCACGTAAATACAGAACGAAAGGATAGCTTGCTATAGTACAATCCCAAACAAAGGTATTGTTATTGCCCCGGTTCAGTTGATTTGGATGCTACTACTTCTGCCTTTTTGTAGGTCAAACCCCCATTTCCCCTCTTTATTCTATTTCTATTGCTTTTTTTCTATTCTTATGTGAATGCATGAATGACAGGTTTATGTGCCTTACCCCCGAGGATTTGCATTTCATTTTAGGCCAACCCTAGTCAGCAATGAACTGAGCAGGAGTGGAACAGTAAGTAGTCCCATTGTAGCTACTTACTCACGCTTCCGTATGACCATAGACTGCCTGACTATAAGTAGAGTCTAAGGGGCATAATCATAATGTTCTCACCCAACTCTTTTCAAGGCATTTAGGAGCCAGTG
>NW_021500954.1:0-261 GCF_001605985.2 Dendrobium catenatum
TTTCTTTTGATACTTCGAACACATACTTTGTAAAATTATTAATAATACTAGTTATTTTATACCATATAACATTAGCTTTTCTCATGCATAATCAAAATCTTCAAATCTTGAATCTTACTCTCAAAAATATTTTTATTAATGTTCTTTAAATGCTTGCATTTAACCCTAGGACAACATTTTACTTTATTATTCAAATTATTATCCTTCATCTTAAAGTCCAAAACTAATAAACAATAATATATACATTAACTTTCATTCGGA
>NW_021500955.1:0-511 GCF_001605985.2 Dendrobium catenatum
ATTTTTTCACAAATTTCAAACAATTCATCATAGGTTGATTTACATACCTCTTCCTCACCACTTTGCTCAAGATGATCTTCTCCTATTAAGCACAAGTTTGTAGTCTCTTCCTCTGGTTTAGTCTCAGAGGATTCAGTACCAGATTCTGCCTAGAATGCCTTTTGGATTCTCTTCTTGTCCTTCATAGACTTAGCTTTCTCCTCACCTTTTTCCTTTTCTTTGCTTAAGTTATCTTGAAGTGTCGGGCAATCGGCTCTCACATGTCTAGGTTTCCTGCATTCAAAACAAACAACATCAGAAGATCCTTTAACATATTTGTGATCCTTACCATTCCTCCAACTTTTATGATGATTTTGTTTCTTCCTTAGAAAGCTTTTGAATTGCCGTGTGATTAAGGCAACCTCATCGCTTTCAGACCCGAAAGATTCAGAATCCAATTTATGCGCCTTCAGTGCAATAGTTTTCTCCTTTTTTTTCTCACCTGTATCAAGATTTTTTTGATTCACCCCTT
>NW_021500956.1:0-219 GCF_001605985.2 Dendrobium catenatum
TCCAAAGATGGAGAGAGAAACTGGTCCCACCGTGGTTGCCAGAAACCTGTGGGCCTCCGAAGGAGTACCGCTCGTAGGGGTTCGAATGCAGAAGGTACGACCGCACTATCCCGTAGGACAAAATGATCGTAGTCCTCTACGCTCGACACGAACGGGTCGATGGGAGGGCAGATTGGATCGCGCATATGACTAACCATTGAGGATTGATGCTGTCGTCAG
>NW_021500957.1:0-214 GCF_001605985.2 Dendrobium catenatum
TAATTTAATTTTATGTATGTACGTAGAAATACTCTGTGCGACGGCTTGATGGATGCACAACGCTCAATGAGGTGGAGAGACAAAGTTTAGTTCGAAGTTTGAAGGCGGCCATTGAGCGGAGACTGTCTCATGTGAGTATTAGCCTTTGCACTTTTTTACCATTAAGGAAAAAAAGTCATGTTATTATGACGAATATATTATTTATTTGTTTATT
>NW_021500958.1:0-229 GCF_001605985.2 Dendrobium catenatum
TGGTTATGATACGTGTAAGGCGTGAACGCTTCGGTCATAGATCCTACTCCAAATTAAGTCCCCGGAAGATTGGACCATTCTCAATTCTTAGACAGATAAATCCAAACGCCTATGTTGTAGATTTACCCAACCATTACAATACGTCCAACACGTTCAATATAACCGATCTCTCAGCCTACCACTCACCGTACACGGCTCCAACGAATCTTTCATCTTCAGATTCAGATTC
>NW_021500959.1:0-539 GCF_001605985.2 Dendrobium catenatum
TGCGCAAAATAATTTCTATAGCCCGAGACCCGCACTCTGAATCCTCTCTACACTGAAATCCTCAAGTTAATAATAATATTCAAAATAATCTTATTCAATCTCAAGTTATATTCCTAAATGTCGTCCCAAGAATGTGGTCGATGTTGAATTTAGGAGAGTTAGCTGAATGACCCTTTTCCCTAATTACGATTTTATTTAGAGCAGCTTAAGGCTTCCTTAGGGCAATTTTCTTACTGTTTTTAAGGAATTTCTTTTTTTAATTCATGAAAGCATAAAAAAAAGTAGTGGCCAAATATTATCCCGAAGTTTTTTTTTTTCCTTTTAAAAGCTCTTCTCAACTATAATTTCAAAAATAAATTTTTAAAGATGAAAATTTCAATGAGTACCCACCGTTGCTTAGCTCGTGTGGGAGAGAACCGGCTGGGCAAAGCTTAGGTCCCGGGTTCGATCCCCATGAGCGGCAGCGAAAGCCTTAAGTGTTGGCCCGGGCTAGTGGTGTGGGTAGCTTGTTAGGTTGACCGGGGTTTACAATCCGCAAA
>NW_021500960.1:0-500 GCF_001605985.2 Dendrobium catenatum
TGATGCAAACCATACATGATACATGCATGCATGATGGCCATGACTGGTTTGTGTTGGCAGCCTATCTATGTTTGTCCTGTGTTGTGTGTGATCTTTTATATTAATGGTAAAAAGAATATAGCTCCTTCTTAATTTTTTTTCCATGATTATTATACGATCAATTTATACTGTGTGGATATAACCTCTAAGGCCTCGTTTGGGACGGCTTTCTAAAGCAGATTTCTAATGCAAAAATTAAAATTTTTGTACTAAAAAATTGTTTTAAGAAACAGTAAAAAAGTTGTCCCAAACATAACCTAAATTGAAATGAATTGTGGTGAGAATGTGATTATGGATTTTTCCATGCTTGTGGATTGGAAATATATTTTACAATATGATAATTGTTTTTTAGTTTGAATATAAATGAATTAATGTTGATTTTTATTTCCACAAATTCATCAAATGAAATGAAAATAAAATACATAGAATTATATTTTAATCAACAATATATTACATGGAAC
>NW_021500961.1:0-218 GCF_001605985.2 Dendrobium catenatum
TTAAAATTGTTGGTTTTGTCTCACAAAATGAACATATTTACAAGCAATCATAATATCTACTTAGATGGAAATCCTTACTATCCTTCATTACTTAGCATGAGATGACCTTGTGTATGCATTGTTCTTAGAAAATCGGGATCGGTAGTACAGTTCTGTTAATATTGAATTATCTGTGTTGCTGTAGGTATAGTGTGGATTTTGGGAAAAATGAGGTTGAG
>NW_021500962.1:0-358 GCF_001605985.2 Dendrobium catenatum
GGTTAGCCTCGGGACTAGTTCATAGGGCCTAACATCCCTAACGAACTTTCATAGTTCTCCTTGGTGCTTTTGTTATGTTGGATGGATCTTTTCTAGCTATCATATCTTATGTTGTAATTGCTGGTGTTATGTCTCTTCTTTGCTGTTGGGGTGCACTGCTGGACTGGTATTTATTCTCTGATGGATGTGTCTCTTTCCTATCTTTGGGGTATTGTGTACTGCTACTATAGCACCTGGTATTCTATATTTTGTTTTATTGGTGTCTGGTATAATGATGTGTATCCTTGTTTAGCTAATGTATTTTTGGATTTTGACTTAAGCAATGAATTTTCTAGTTTTTTTTTTGCTGAAGGTCTGC
>NW_021500963.1:0-367 GCF_001605985.2 Dendrobium catenatum
ATAGGAAATACTTGAAATCAAGTATTTCCTATCAGAAATCTAATTTGAATTTCAAGTTTGAGGGATAATTATTTTGGAAAAGCCCAGAAGAGTTAATATTCATTATGTAAGGAGGAATCAAGGAAAATTGTTTAGAAAAGTTTAATTACAATTAGTAGGGAATAAATTAGGGAAATATATCTGATGGGGACATCATATTTCGACACGTGTACCATCGCCGGAGACGCCGTTCGACGGCCATGATTCAGATTCTTTATTTTTGATGTTTTATTTTATTCATGTCATTTCTAGTTCATGTTTTCCTTTTGTACCCCTATGAGGGAATTAGTACTTATTGTAGCCCAAGGGCGTTGTTGTCTTTATGTAT
>NW_021500964.1:0-307 GCF_001605985.2 Dendrobium catenatum
CTAAACGTGTCGTTGTAGTCGAAACCATGTTCTTGTTTATTGCCAAGTGCAACCAATCTAGCTTTGAACCGAGCCACCGAGCCATCGGAATTGTACTTAGTGCGATAGGTCCATTTCGATCCAAGAACAGAGCATGTTGACAGAGGAGCGACGAGTTCCCAGGTTCCTTGTTTTTGAAGAGCAAAGAACTCTTCAGCCATAGCACGACGCCATTCGAACTTTTTGCTGGCCTCAGAGTATGAGGTGGGATCTAAACTGGATTGCTCTTTTTGTAATAAATTTAGTTTTTGAATTGGTTTGAGCGACC
>NW_021500965.1:0-282 GCF_001605985.2 Dendrobium catenatum
GCTCAGACAGAAAGAAACAGAGCAGAAGAGCCATGTATATACAAAAATCAAAAGTACAAAATAATACCTATAACTGATCAGACTCTGAAATCTAGTCCTGGACCTCCTTCCCTTTCCCAGAACCTGAAAACCACGCAGAAAACAAGGGCAAAGCGACAAACCTCCAATCAAAACTTCCAAAATCCACATCAAACACATCAGACAGAAATCCGTACAGAAATCAAAACAGAATCGTATATCAAATAAGAACAGAACAGAAATATCGAATCAGAACTGAGTCAT
>NW_021500966.1:0-307 GCF_001605985.2 Dendrobium catenatum
AACAATTTGTTAGTCTTTCACTTGACAATGAAGTATCACTATAGATCTTTAGAACACTTTAGCCATATTAGACTTAAGATCTTAAATTACCTAGACTAATGTATCCTATGCTTTTCTTAAGATGTTCATTAATGGACCAAATCCCTAGTAATCTAACTGTATGCATGTTTTAACCAATTAAATACTTTTTAATTGGGCGAAGCTTCCTTTAATTGAGCGAAGCTTCCTTTAACCTTTAAATTGGCTCAATTTATTGGTACATAGCTACCAAGGATTTTATTATTTAAAGCCAACCTAAATTAACTTC
>NW_021500967.1:0-270 GCF_001605985.2 Dendrobium catenatum
TTTTGGGTGCATGTATTTAAGGGATTCATAACCTCGCTAATTGTTATTGATGAATATATTTATTACTTAATTCTAATCAATCAATTTATTTTAAATGAATGATACTTTTTTGAGTGTGCTCTGGAATTTTGAATGTTATCCATCTCAATTTCTAGATATATGAGAAAGTTTTTACAATTGAGGCAGAGCTAGATCTTTTTCTATATATGGAGCACTTTAGTTGCCCTAGTTGCTTCTCCCATAAATTACTAGGGATTGAGAATAAAAAAT
>NW_021500968.1:0-533 GCF_001605985.2 Dendrobium catenatum
AAGCTTAAGTTTTCAAAAGACCATCTTTGTGATGCCTACCAATTAGGAAAGCAAATCCACTCCACTTTTCACTACATTCAGGATATTAGCACCTCTAGACCATTAAAAGTCCTTCACATGGATTTGTTTGGACCCGTTAGCACTGCCAACTTGGGAGGAAAAAGCTATGGTTTTATGATTGTCGATGACTACTCGAGATTTACTTGGATTAAATTTATGTCACACAAAAAGGATTCATTTGATGAGTTTAGAGTCTTTTTCACTTGCATTCAGAGAATGCTAGGTTGTGAAATCTTGACCATTCATAGTGATCATGGGGGAGAGTTTAAAAATAAGAGATTCAGAGATTTTTGTGAGGAAAAAGGGATTAGCCACAACTTCTTAGCCCCTAGGACCCCTTAACAGAACGTGGTAGCAGAAAGGAAGAATCGGACCATAGTGGAAGCTGTTAGAGCCATGCTTACTGAGTATTCACTTCCAAGATACTTTTGGGCTAAAGCGGTTAACAAAGCTTGTTATGTATTGAATAGGGT
>NW_021500969.1:0-202 GCF_001605985.2 Dendrobium catenatum
AATAAGAAAGCTGTCCCAAACGAAGCTTTAATCAAACGTAGACGTAAAAAAGTTTACAGGGTTTTTTTTAAGTAGTGCAGCATTTCTCTTAATATGTTTTATAATTATAAGCGATGTAATCCAAGTTTATGGCAGATGAATAAATCTCCATGTGTATTTTTTACTAGCACTTCAGTTTTGTAAACTGCACTACCTGCATAAA
>NW_021500970.1:0-332 GCF_001605985.2 Dendrobium catenatum
TGTTTTGAGATCAAAGCATTCTCAATAGCCACAGAGTAAAAATAATAGGTGATTCATTTAAAATGTCATCAACTAGAATATAAAGTTTAGGATCTGCATCTTTCTCAGTAGAATCGTTAAGCATCATATTATTATTTAAAGTATTTAAAGCCAGATCAGAACTATCCGGATTCATCATAGGATCAATCTTCTCCATTTCACCTCTTATTTCATCAGCCTCCAAATTATCATTAGTCATAGTCGGCAGCGGTTCTTCCTGAGTAACATTAGCATCCCCACTAGGTTTCTCGATAGACACATGATTAATCTCGGTCGGAACAGGCCTCCCGCTA
>NW_021500971.1:0-296 GCF_001605985.2 Dendrobium catenatum
GTGATTTGGATGGATGGTATCCTCAAAACCTTTAGGTCAGTCATTGTGGAGCGCTATAGTTAACAGAACACTGATTGTGGGAAGCTTTGCGACTGGACTGAATGTCTCCGTGTAATCAATTCCGTATTCTTGGTGGTTTCCGAGAGCAACCAGTCTGGCTTTGTGTTTGGCGATAGATCCATCTGCATGAAATTTTAATCTGTATGTCCATTTGCATCCTAAGATCGCCGTATTTGCTGGAGGAGGAGTGAGGGACCACGTTCCTTGCTGTTGCAAAGCTAAGAATTCCATAGCCA
>NW_021500972.1:0-1282 GCF_001605985.2 Dendrobium catenatum
CCCAAAGGGAATTTCTATTGATTAAAAGAAATTTAGAGGTATAATTGAATTATTACTTTATTTGTCTGCTAGCAAACCATATAAAATATTTTGTGTTTGTTTGTGTGCTTGATTTCAATCTGATCTAAAAGAATCACATTTAATAGTAGTAAAAAGGATTTTAAGATATCTTTTAGGAACTCAAAACTTAGGGATTTGATATCCTAAGTATAGCTTTTCATTTGAAATTATTAAATATTCCGATTCAGATATTACAGGTTGTAGGGTTGATCGAAAGAGTACATATGAAACTTATCAATTCATAGGAAATTCATTAGTTTCTTAGTCCAGTAGAAAATATAATTCAGTAGTCCTATATACTGTAGAAGCTGAAGAGGAAGTCTTAAGGGAGTCAACATAGGTCTTGTTGGACCGAACCACTATAAATCTTTGTGTTAATATTTATTTTCACATTTTTATTTATCAGCATTTTACTTTTTGTGGTTGAAAAATTATTCTCACATAAAATATAAAATGGTTTTCCATAATTTCCAATAGAATTTTTAAAAATAACCAATTCACCCCCCCCCTCTTGGTTAGGACAATTGCGTAAGTTTAACAACCTATATGAATTTTTATAGGATAAGCCATAAGTCCATATCTTTTTGTTTTAGTCATGGATGTTCTCACTAGTCATTTACTAGAGGATATACCTTAGTGTATGCATTTTGCTGATGATATTCTTCTTGTTGATAAGACTAGAGAGGGAGTTGAAGGAAAACTTAAATTATTGAGGTTTACTTTAGAGTCTAAAGGTTTTCGCTTGAATAGATCTAAAACTAAAAATATAGAGTGTAATTTTAGTAACAATAGACCTTGTAAGGGGATTATGACTTTGGGTGATCAAGTCATTAATAAGAGTACACATTTTAGATATATTGAATCTATTGTTCAGAGTAATGGTGAAATTGATGGGGATATTATCAAAAGAATTCAAGTTGGATGGTTGAAGTGGAGGAATGCATCGGGCTTATTGTGCGATTGAAAAGCACCTCTCAAACTTAAGGGAAAATTCTATAAGATGGTGGTGAAACCTGCAATGCTTTATGGTGCCGAATGTAGGCCATTAAAAGGGAAGCATAATACTAAGTTAAGTGTTGTAGAGATGAGGATGCTTAGGTGGATGAGTGGCTTGACCCTTAGAGATAAGATAATAACTGAGCATCTATGTGAAAAGGTTGGAGAAGCTCCAGTGGAAGATGAAAGTAGAGAGAGTCACCTTAGATGGTTTAGTCACATTGAA
>NW_021500973.1:0-337 GCF_001605985.2 Dendrobium catenatum
GACTAAGAGGAAATTATCCTTTAATATTTCTATTTATTGGAAAGTAATTTGGAATGTCGTTGTTTTAGCTAATTAGAGGAAATTATCCTTTAATATCTCTCCCCGAGTCCTTATTTCATTAATATGGGATCATTGGTGTGTGACAATTTATTTTTTTCAACTAAATTGGACGATGATGAATGTTACTTTATTTATAGGAGAATTTTTGTTTGTTCTATTCCCTTTGTAAGGTCACATGGCAGCTAGGTTTTCTTCTTTAGATAATACTCTCGTCCGCACACCATTCACACAAGCACAGGTACCAAGCGGTACCCAGTGGTAGAATGGTACCTAGTCA
>NW_021500974.1:0-253 GCF_001605985.2 Dendrobium catenatum
TGGGAGAGAGCAAGAGAATGCAAGAAGGAGCAAAGGATAGAGCAAGAGAGAGAAAGTGCAAGACAGAGGGAGAGATAGAGAGAGAGATAGAGAGCAAAGGGGAGAGAGAGAGAGAGTGAGAAGGAGAGAGAGGGAGAGAGGGAGAGAGGGAGAGAGAGCAAGAGATATGAAGAAAGCAAGAAAGAGGAAGAGATAAAGAGTGAGAGAGAGAGAGAGGAGAGAGGAGAGAGGAGAGAGAGGGAGAGAGAGCAAA
>NW_021500975.1:0-425 GCF_001605985.2 Dendrobium catenatum
CAAGCGGAACGGTGTGGGCGCGGACGCGCGGTAATAGAGAGGAGGAGAGAAGTGTGTGAGATCAAGGATGTACCGCGTCGTACTTCGCACGTGCGAGAGATGGATATTTTGAAAATAATAATAATAAACTTTTTTTGGAAAATTTGGAGGCAAAGCCCTTAAATTAATCACCAAAGGTTACAAGTAAAAGAACATACAAGTAAGTAAATAAAAACTATATCACCCCAAAAAAAGAAAAGTTTGCAGATAAGAAGGACTAAGGAAAATAGATTTACATCAAATCACCAAGCCCACAAAAGGACACCGGTTGCCTACCAAAAAAAAAACCAACTGAAAGACCATCACAGTGCCCAAAGAACACATCCTGGTTGCCAAAAGACCATCCAAGGATGCATAACAGATGTAAATCTGGCACATCATTGTCC
>NW_021500976.1:0-233 GCF_001605985.2 Dendrobium catenatum
TTAAAATTAAAATAAGTTGTTTAAATTAGCAGGTCGCGCTCATTAGAAGACTTGAAGACTCTTTTATGGGATCGATTTGCTCTCCCAAATCTCCTCGTCGTCGATTTGATCCAGCCGAGTCGAGCACTCCCTTACCTCCCGGTATCGGGGAGGGGATGTCTGGAGGTTGTCGAAATTTTCTCAAAAACTCAGGACATAGAAAATTTTTGGACTTATACGAATTTTTGTGAAAA
>NW_021500977.1:0-243 GCF_001605985.2 Dendrobium catenatum
TAAAATTCCTAAAATTCACTCTTAACTATAAAAAAAATTTTGATTAATCAACTAAGTGGATAGTGACTTCAATTATAATTCATCACTTCCTAGAAACATCAAACCTTCATAACTTAGCTAAAACCAAGGAATCAGCATCTTAGGTGACCTTAGGTCAGAACGGACCAGAACTTCTAAAAATCATAACGTTTCATAGAAAACTCCAGCTTGAATGTGCCACCTGCCTAATAACTCATAATTAGG
>NW_021500978.1:0-805 GCF_001605985.2 Dendrobium catenatum
ACAACCTATCAATCTATCACCCTAAAAGTTCTTCAAAGCTATTGTAAAGCAAATTAATATCTATCAAAATCTCAGTCATCCCTTGGCATTTGATCCCACGGTCAGAATGAGAATCCGTGGGAGGCTCACCTGGATCACGCCAATATCCTTCTATATTTGGGTAGCTGAATTAGGAAGGATTATATTGAGGCAATAATGTATCAATTAGAAGTTATTTATTTCTTTATTAAGACATCTTGTATAGATCTATAAATACGGATAATTTTGTATAATAAGCAAAGGTATTTTTTACCCTTCTCAAATTCTATGAATTCTAACATGGTATCAGAGCCAAAGAAAATCGTGTGGGCTTCATTGCCGAATGTTCCAAGCTTCTGACGCTGAAAGAAGCCGCGGACCCTTCAAGATGCCAGTGCAACCACGGACAAAACCCTCGATCCTACCAGTCGCTGCCACAGACGGAAGCTTTAATTCCGCTAAACACCAGCGTCGACAGGGTCTGAATTTGCACGAGCGTAGACAAACAACACAAAAGGAGCCAAAGAAGCGCCTCCTGTGAAGCATCTGAAGCCGAACGGGAGAGACGTCAAAGGTTGATAGTTGACCAACCAAGAACGAGCCGAAGGAGCGACTGTGAAGCAACGAAGCTGAACGAGACTCCACTGAGAGGAGCCCGGCCCCGTGCCCTAGTTCCGATCCGAGCCTTTTTTTTTAAAGGCTCGGCTGGTTTGGTTTATTAAACTAGGAAAGAAAAATTTTTTTTTTAGTGAAAAAAAGGAAGGAGAGAAAATCTTTATCATCGACC
>NW_021500979.1:0-350 GCF_001605985.2 Dendrobium catenatum
GATTTTTCTCTCTTGGTTTTGTGAAAATATTAAGCTTTTGCATTTGAACTTTGTTTTCAGCATCAGGAAATTGTGAACTTGAATTGAATGCAAGTTATGAGAATCAAAGGTTTTTTTTTTTTTTGGTTAGGTAAGATAGAATTGTGACAATTAGGCTTCGTTTGGGACAATTTTAGATCATTATTTTTTCTTTGTTTCAAAAAATTTGTGTTAAAAAGCAGCTTTTCAAAACAATTAGAAAGCCGTCTCAAACGAAGCTTTCTTACTGCTTATTAAAGCAGATTTGTAATACAAAAAATAAAATTTTAACTTTTGTACTAAAAAGTTGATTTAAGAAGCAATAAAAAAGT
>NW_021500980.1:0-1831 GCF_001605985.2 Dendrobium catenatum
GTCGCCTCATATGTCTTTGCATGTCTGCAAGTGTGACGTTCTCGTCAGCAAAGGGATTCTCCTCGGCCTCTTCTCTTTCTTCTTCTGCTTGGGAATGACCACCTCTGCCAATGGTGGACCCAGCTTCACGACGAAGCTGATAAACTCGCCTAACCGGCGGTGGTTGATCGTCATCATCTTCAACGTCATCATAGTAGGCTTCCTCATTAGCATTGGTGTGTCTCACCATATAGACAACTTCCATGTACAGAGTGTTATTTATTTCTTTAATTCTTCTTTTAGATTTTCCTCCATAAATTCATCAATATTTTCTTCCCCTTCAAGGAATTCTTCCTCTAGATTTTGATCATCTATATTTTCTTCCAGTAGTCGGATCTCCGAGCGACGACGCCATTGGATTTCCGGTTCTTGATTAGGCACGGGGACTTCTTCGATCAGTGGGCTGCGATCGAAGTTAGTTTCTTCTTTTGGAGGGAATGGGGGGCGACGGGATCCCCTGGAGGATTTTCCAAGGTGTCTACCGTCTGGAGGAGTGTCATTATGGGTCCTTTTCGGGGCCCACTTCTGACTTTGTCCGTTGACGGGGGCGGATCTCCGGGAAGCCTCACCAGATGTCACGCCCAAATCAATCCTCCTTTCTCTTCTTTCTTTCTTGTTTCTTCGGGGTTTTGGCCTCCAGACTTGTTTTCCTCTCCACCGGGACCTTTTAGCGGTGGATCCCTGAACATATGGTTCAGGTGTCACAACCCGATGTTCACCGCGTGAGGTATATTTCCTTTCTTTACTCTCCACCACAACAGATAAGCGTTCTCTTGGTGGAGTCCTCCTGGCTTCGACCATCAGTGGTTGTTGGTATTTTCTTTTATTCAATCCTCTCTCTTTTACAGTCTTCAGGACCCTATATACCCGGGCCGAGAAAGTTTCAGGTTCTTTCCTCTTTGGAGGAGCTGGGACTTCAGGGTGCTGGTCCCAAAATGATTTCTTGAGCTCACCAGTGGAGCTGTTTCTCTTCACCAATTTCAAATTTGCGAATCCATTCCGGGTCGGAATGGCAACTTCTGGCTCTTGGGCCGGCAGGTTAGAGGGATGGGCCGAGAAGTGTTGTTGAGCCCGTAGCTCAGCATTTTTCTTTCTCCTTTGCCTCATAGTGAACCTTCCTCCAGATGAGGAAGCCTCGACATCATATTTCCCGGGTGCAAACAACCCGGTTGGCTGAGTAGTAGTGTTGGCAGTCACCATTGAGATCCTTCCATCAGCTACAATCCTCTTGGTTGATGGGGCCTCAGTTTGAGAAAGTCTTTCAAATACAGAAACCCTCCCACGAGGATTTTCAGCAACAGGTCGTTGTGCCGATAGATGCACACGACGGGTGACAGCTTCAGTATCGGGTCGCTGCGCCGGCAGATGCGTGCGACGAGTAGGAGCCTCGGAAGCTCTTGTAACGACAGCAGGGAAATCAACACTACCAAATTGGATGGTAGCTCCAGTGTTTTCAGTCTCAATAACAGCATTCGCCAGCTGAATCTTGGCGCCTTGTCCTAGTTGGACAGTCATCGGGGTGTTCTGTAAATCCATCTACATAAATGAAAGGCAAGGATTAGTAATCAGAATCTGATACATCACCCCATCTTTCAAAATGCAGAGACTTGCACAGAACATAAAATAAGAGAATAACATTAGCAAGCAGTTCAAATAATATAAATCTAAAATACTGCTATACACGTTATTTCAATTGAAAAATTCTTTTTTGAATGATCATTTTGAGTTTTCAGCTCAAATTGATTTTTTTTACTGCTACTATAGCTCTGAGACGACTAGCCAAAGATGGAAA
>NW_021500981.1:0-282 GCF_001605985.2 Dendrobium catenatum
GTCTATATCCCCTTTTGAATTTAAGAGTCAAACCATAACCCTTAAACTTAAAAATTGAGAAAAATGCTCTTGAACAACTTAAAATGGGGAGATAAAATTTGGACATGTCAGAAACATGTCCAATTTCAATCTCCCAAAATTCCAGATCTGGTGGATATGTATTTAAAAAGTAATTAAAGAATTTCATAAAATGCTCAAATTGAAATTAAACCTAATACTGACCTAACCAGGATCTAGAACCATAAGGCTTTTGTAGTGCTCCCTGAGACCTTTCCAATGAGC
>NW_021500982.1:0-332 GCF_001605985.2 Dendrobium catenatum
TTCGCACCGGTTAAGAAAAAAATGAGTGGTCATAGTTTTGGATGTTCGGTCAGAACTTTTGCTCCAGGCTTTCCCGGGCATCATAAACTTCTATGATAGCATTAAAACAATCCACTAATTTGAATTTAATAATCAACTGTTCTAGGATGCTCTAGTTCAGATCTATATTAGATGACATGCATATGGATCTAATCACATTTATTATATGGCTACATGCCACTAAAGTAGAATACATGACTTCAGAAAATGACTAGTTTTGCAATCCTTTACAAAATAGTGTAACTGAAAATTGTGCCTAAAATATATTTTCCGTTTTTTTTTTTTTTTGCTTT
>NW_021500983.1:0-556 GCF_001605985.2 Dendrobium catenatum
AAATATTTTAAAATTTGTCATTTAATTTATGTTCTCTCTAAGATGTCTTTCTTTCTTGTATTGAACTAATCTCCCTCGTGTTCTTTATAATGTTGTCAATAATTTTTTATTTCATGTAGAAAATGTATGGAGGAAAGAATATTGATGGTTTTTTAGAGCTCTTTCTTTCTGTATAAATGACTTGTTTTCGGAGAACATAATTAAATTTTGTGATTAAATATACCATTATGATTGAAATATTGAGGCTTTTTTTTCTTGGTATTTTTGGAGACATTTTAAACAGTTTACACATTTCTTAAAGAGCATCCCTGTGTCTTTGATCACAAAAGTTTTTTTCTTTTCCCGAATTAATTGACTGAAAAATGCTTGCTATTGATGTTTTATCATACAATAAAGCTTGTGAATCATGCACTGTAAATTATTTGACAAATTTTTCTTCCAGTTTATTTATTTTTTATAGATATCCGATGAAGATCCAAATCCTTTTATAGTACTTAGCACTAATGTACTATTGCTCTCAATCATAAGCTTATTGTAAATATAATGCTTGGATTTA
>NW_021500984.1:0-300 GCF_001605985.2 Dendrobium catenatum
AGAGGAAAAGGCTAACGTTACACCATTGATTTTGAATCTTTCAGAGGCACAGAGAAGGATTCAATATTTTTACTCTCAATTGATAGAATTGTTGAGCAATGGAGAATTTACTCTCTGCTTCCCACAGTTTGGTCAAGATAATGAAAATTTATTTAAGCTTGTTAGGAAATTTGAAGAGGTAGTAACCATTTTTCATAATCACATCAATGTAATGGTAAGTTAAAATTATTTTTTTTTTTAAGGGGTTATTTAGTTGGATGAAGAAGGAAAGCGGAGTGAAATAGAATGAGTGTAAATAGA
>NW_021500985.1:0-382 GCF_001605985.2 Dendrobium catenatum
TATCAGTTGTGAGTTGATGCACTGATAAGAGATTAAATGATAGATTTGGTACATGATGAAGTTTATGTAGATAAAGATTACCTGTAGGTGTAGGGAGAATGCCCCGTCCCGTGTTGTGAATGGGAAGTTGTTGCCCGTTTCCAACAGTTACCTGCGAATTACCAGTATATGGTTCAATTGCACTCAGTTGTGATGCCTCAGCTATAAGATGTGTTGATGCTCCACTATCAAGAAACCATTCTGCTTGAGAGTTAGCACCAGATGAAGTGATCAGTGCAGTGTTATGTCCTGCATCATTATAGGCCGGATCATTTCTGTACCAACAGCGAACTGCTGAATGACCAGTCTTGCTGCATATTTGACACACTGTATTTCTGTGCAG
>NW_021500986.1:0-260 GCF_001605985.2 Dendrobium catenatum
GTGATGTTGATATCCGAGGCAAGGTATACTACATCACTACAAGAAAAGCAGCTCTAGGTAGTAAGGGGACACACTCACTACCTGAGGATAATAATCATAAATAGGATTGATAAAATATCAGAAGGGTCACAGTGGTAAAACCTACCCTAATTGGGTAGGACCCTGTGGGAAACAAAAGCAACAAAATAACATTCATAGAGCTACTCTAGCAAGCTAAGAGTAGAGTATGAATGCTAAAGTAGGTGGGTAAAGAAACCAAG
>NW_021500987.1:0-243 GCF_001605985.2 Dendrobium catenatum
AAATGATTGTTTTGATCCCCATTTAAAGAGTTACGGGACTAAATTGGTACTTTTGTATAGTTGAAAAATATTTTTTTAATTGAGAGAAAATTAGGACACAATGGAGAAAAAAATTCATGTAGCCGACCCCACTAGTGGGATCGATAAAGACTTGATGTTGTTGTTGTTGTTGTTGTTGTAGAGAAAATTAGAAGATCAATATGATCATTTTTCTCCTACATCATTTTACATATATATATATAT
>NW_021500988.1:0-439 GCF_001605985.2 Dendrobium catenatum
TTGCAGGGATCCGCTATACTTGTTACGACCTCCTAGCGGTATTTGTAGGAGACCCATTGACATCGGTATTATGTCCATCTTTCACCAATCTCAGGTGGTTGGACGATTGCATTTGCTGTAGGGGAAGATCTTTGGTTGTTATACATATAAGTAGGAGTCGTACATCTTACAACTGTTCATTTTTTTTTTGTAAGTATAGTGCATTGACTTGGTGGGGACTGTTGTATCTACTACGAGCTCCTATGAGTGTTTGTAGAAGAACCATTGCTCCAACATCAAATCCACCTTTTCATCAATCTCAGGTGGTTAATAGTTGAATTTGTTTGTATAAGATGGATCTTTGATTGCTGGTCTCCAGTATTGCCCTCTCAATCAACAGACGATCGTAGGGATCATCGTAGAAGATACTTGTACTTGTGCCCACAGTGGCTCGATATGC
>NW_021500989.1:0-811 GCF_001605985.2 Dendrobium catenatum
TGACGTGGCGGGTAGGCGGTCTCTTGGCTTTTCCCCTTAACGGGGGAGACGCCGGGAGGCTGCCGAAATTTTGTCTAAAGTACAGACAAGGACTTGGAACAAAAATGGGGACTTGTGGACTTGATTCAATCCATCTAAATGAACTTGAACCCAATTAAAATCAATTCTAAATGAATATGAACTTGGACTCACAAGGTTGGACTCAAAACTTGTGGACATGACTTGATCTAGAACAGTAGAACTTGATTTGAGCATAAGCAAAACAATTTATAAGTTTCGACTTATAAGCTTGGATTTGATTGGAATCGAATTCAAATGAGAAATGGAGATGAGCTTAACTTGATAATGACACAAAATTTTAATGGAATTTTAAAGAATCTTCATTAGGAGATGTCATTGAAGCCCTATGAAAATGAATAAAGATGCTAGCACTTTGAACTCAAACAAGAGCGATAACTTGAGTTGGTTGCTTGAACTCAAGAAAGAACTTGAATCATATGCATAGAACTTGATATTGAACATTCAAACTCAAGTGACTTGAAGAATTTGGACCCAAATTCAAAGTAAATCATAACTTTGAACTTGGACAAAATACAAAGATGAACAATCAATAGAGAGTTTGGTTTGAATCATTGTACCAAATTCCTAATTAAGGTTATAAAACGACTATTTCACTACAGAAGGATGATGATGTCAAATTAATCATAAACTATTTTTGAGGACAAAGAAATTGCAAAGTGGAGTCCATTTGCAAGCAAGTAAGAGCTCATCAAATCTCAAAGCATTCAAATGAATACCGATGGATGGACAC
>NW_021500990.1:0-279 GCF_001605985.2 Dendrobium catenatum
GTGTTGATGATTGATGTATCATGCAAAAATTATCTTGATCGACCACAAATCTCGAGGCAAAAATCAAGTTGGAAACTTCAAAAATTAATTTTGGGATCATATGAACTCCAATTTCAGTAAACTTATAGGCAAACTGAGCGTCTAGGAAATACGAACCCAACGATACCAAATTCAACTCGATCCGAGCCCAAATGGGTCCAAATCAAAGACTCGAAGCACATTCAAAATGTTCAATCCATAAATTGGGTTACGAAACGACTTCCAAAAATGACATGCTTA
>NW_021500991.1:0-251 GCF_001605985.2 Dendrobium catenatum
AAGTTATCTATGAAGCCATTTATTCCCTTAATATTTTTCATTCTGCCATTGTAGCCTTTGTGAGTGAAGAAAGTATACACCTTTCTGCTGTCACAAAGAAATATAAGAAGCTATTCCAAGTCATTCCACTTGACTAGCACACAATTCTTATTAAAGGTACCAATTTCTTATAATGCTTGTGCTTCTTGGGAAAGTCAAAGAGGTAGGGCTAAGTGGCTTGAGAATAGGGAGGAAAACCTTAAGTTTCTTTC
>NW_021500992.1:0-305 GCF_001605985.2 Dendrobium catenatum
AAACTCTACCGCCGCGTATTTTCTAACACGCAACAAGTCTCAACAAAAATAATCTAATGAGTATAAGATCACTCAAATTTTAGGTTATTAGGACACTTAACTTTAAAAAAAAAAGTATATCATCAAATAAATTAATATAGGCTATCAAATAGATTATCTCGAAACTTTGGCCAAAAAAATCAAAACGTCCATCTTAAAAACTATAAACTAATCTTCATTCTTCACATGAAGGAGAAGAGTGGGGAGCTAAGAGATTTGAAAAAATATAGATCTCTTTCTCGCCACTGCTCCATAACTCTCGAATC
>NW_021500993.1:0-462 GCF_001605985.2 Dendrobium catenatum
AAATGAGATAGGGTGATAAAGAGAAAATTTTAAGGATTATATTATTGAATCTAGTTGCTCCAAAAAAAATTGTTCAACCAAAATTGCCCTATGTTTCTTTATGTATAGTGTTATAGGCCTTCTTTGGATGTCTTTAGAAGGTTTTTCTTTAATTTAAAACTTATCGGAGAATTTTCTGTCACTCTGTTGGATTCTCGTCATATTTTGATCAAACTGCGGTGTGATTGGATTACTGTCGTGTGTTTGCTCATAGATCATATTTTGTTAGGAATTAATTCATGAAATTGACCAAATGGTCATATTTTGTGGACATTTCTAAGGAATCTCCAATTGCCATTGTTTGGGTCTCTTTCCCAAACCTACGGTTGCATTTGTTTTCTCCCCATATCTTACATGGTTTTAGTTCCCTCTTTGAATGTCCTATTTATTAAAGCACTAAACCGTATTTCCTCACTGGTCCCT
>NW_021500994.1:0-360 GCF_001605985.2 Dendrobium catenatum
CCATTTTACATCCGACCTCTGCATAGAATAATTTCTTATGGTGTGGCCACTGCTAAAAATCTAGATATACTAATGAAACAGGTAATTAATTCTTGAGGACTACCTTCTTCGATAAAGAGTTACAAACTAAAGCTCTTGCATATATACTAAACAAAATAAAATTATTGAAAAGAAAAATGTGCATTTTCTAGAAGATACTAGATCTATTATGATTATTATAAATATTTCAAGCCAATATTAGAGAGAGATTGCCTTAGTAGGGGAATTCCTCTTTAACTAAATGACATCAAGTTGTCTTAAATTTAAAATCCCTTGTAAAAAAATTAATATAAATTATTGATCATTTTTTTATGGAGTGGT
>NW_021500995.1:0-245 GCF_001605985.2 Dendrobium catenatum
GTTCGAGACATTACGCCGTGGCACTAATAAAATGAACTAATGTCGCATCGTTGAAGGGTTTCCTCCACTACAACGTTTGTTGATATGGACCCATAGTTTAATAAATCGATGTGTTGCTTCACTGACAGATCGTGGTATAAACAATTACAACTATAGCGATGCAGTATTGCTGACAGTGCAACATCAGCGTGGCCATCCCTTGACTTAGTGGCTCTGGAATTTGGCACCATGACACTGTGCAGACA
>NW_021500996.1:0-741 GCF_001605985.2 Dendrobium catenatum
CTACAATCGTGACTCTCCTTTAGCCCCCACAGCTAGGTGAAGAAACCTTTACAAAGAACCTCTTTTTGCCACCCCGATAAGGCAGAGAACCTATCTCCTTTTGCTTCCTCCTAAAGTTGGCAGAGAACCACTTTCAGTTGTTGAAACCTTACCTTTATCGACCCTTCCATGGATGAGAAACTCTAGACGAAGAAGAAGCAGAGCGATCCTTGAAGTAACCTTTGTGAATCCCCTCACAAGCTCCCCCTCAAAAGATCCTCTCTCTCTTTCTCTTGTCAAGGTCTTCTCAGGTCAAGGCAGCAGCAAAAGATTGTTAAAAAATGTTGAACAAGAGCTCCTAAATAGAAGAGCTTCAAAGGAGCTCATTAATTGCAAGTTAGCGACTATATCGTTCAGGATGATATGGAGCATCGCCCTGAATGCAAACAGGATGATTGAAAAATTGGCTTGATCGTCCAGGATGACTCACGATCGTCCAAGCCGATCAGTTCAAATCAGAGAAAAATCATCCAGAGCGTAGCCCTGAATTCAAACTGGACGATTGAAAATTGGCTTGATCGTCCAGGCCGATCTCACGATCATCTAGGCTGATCAGTTCAAATCAGAGGAAAATTGTCCACAGCATCTCCCTGAATTCAAGCTGTCCGATCCCGATCATCCAGAAGTAACTAAGGTTTTTGAATAGATCATCCCGGCCTATACTAAGATTGTCCAGGACGATGTGATCGTATCAATCATCCT
>NW_021500997.1:0-428 GCF_001605985.2 Dendrobium catenatum
CACTTTAAAAAAATAGGGGAGATAAAAATATTTTTGTTATTTTTAATTTTTTTGAAAATAAGATACAACCACGATAATAGTATAAAAATTCAACAATATGTTCTCCCCCTTTGACATTATCAAAAGGAGAGGAGGCACAAACAAAAACAAAATAACCAAAAGACAAAAATATTCCCTGATCTGGTGAAAAACAAATATTCTTAAAATGATTAAGTTACCTCTTGGTTTTAATCAAAATTATAGTAGAATCATATTTGACAATGCATAGCCCAGAAAAGGTTAGAAACCCAGAGATTGATAATCCAAACTCAAGCTCTTTAAAAAGGCAAAAAAACTTTTTGATTCAAGATCTAAATCAAGGAATAAATTAAATAAAGAAACAATAATTTTTCAAAAACTCATTCCATAAAATATATCTAATAGAAGAT
>NW_021500998.1:0-228 GCF_001605985.2 Dendrobium catenatum
CGATCGGACTGCAAATTGGAACCAGCTTAAGATTGGGTAGACTAGGTCTGAGTCAGTTTGTAAACAATTTTCCTTTCTTGAGTCTATTGTATTTGGTGGGGCACCTGATAATTTGTAACTTGGTAGATTCACTATTGTTCCCTAAAAGAGTTCTAATTTTGGTAATATCGTCCAAGATGATATTTATATCGTCCTAGATAATCTGTCCAAAAGTAGAAACTCTAATTA
>NW_021500999.1:0-291 GCF_001605985.2 Dendrobium catenatum
CATGGTAGAACTTTCTATGTTATAGTGATTAACTTAATAAAAATCACCAATAACAAAATCTTTCCAAAAGACCTTTATTTGTTTTGAAACATTGGACAAGGCATGTTTGAAACCCAAGGATTTATGAGTCATAAATAAAATTTATTAGAAGATATAAGAGGCACAAGGAGAACAAGAAGAGAAACATTATAAATACAACATAAAATTTTAACTTTAAGCTTAGAAGAGGACCAAACAATACCCCTAACCTTCCATATGATAACATTAAACATAAAAAACTAAAATTAATGG
>NW_021501000.1:0-208 GCF_001605985.2 Dendrobium catenatum
GTATTTTAACATGCAAAAAAAATAACTACTGTTTGTATACTAACATGTACAAAAAAAAACTATTATATGTATGCTAACATGCAAAAAAAATCTACTTTATACTAAACGATGATTCCCTTGCACTAACAATACAACATTCTCACTAGGTGATTCACTTTCATCTGACAATACTACATTTGCCTCCTAACTATTTAACACTAGGTGATTC
>NW_021501001.1:0-292 GCF_001605985.2 Dendrobium catenatum
CCAGCTATTCAGACCATGCCTGCATGCTATTTATTTGGGGTGATTGCAGTACAGGTAGCATCACGTGTGGGCAGTCGTCCTAAACAAATCCTTCACCTCATCATCTCTAGCATCAAAAGTTATTTTTCATGAGCGCAAGTCAGATTAAAAAAAAAAAATCTACTGAGCACATACACCAGTTGTGGAAATATACTTTCCAATCCCAGTTAAAGAAGAAAACCTCTACGCATATATTTTTTGATAAGATGCAGGTTTCATTTAAGCTCCTCCTGTGAATAAGATAACAGAAATT
>NW_021501002.1:0-201 GCF_001605985.2 Dendrobium catenatum
TTAATTAAGAAATTTAAAAACTAATTAAATATTATACTATATATTTGTTAAAATAAATCATAAATATCTTATATAATTTAATTACATTTTTTATTTCATAATATTATTTAGTTATATGTGATAAAATAGGAGAGAGGCATGGGCTTATTTGTGATATGTTTGTGAATGAATTTGTTTGATTATCCGAAAATCATCACTACA
>NW_021501003.1:0-258 GCF_001605985.2 Dendrobium catenatum
GATTACCACCGTAGAGGGAGCATGAGCATGCTATTGTATTGAGGGAAGGAGTATCACCCATCAGTGTACGTCCTTATCGCTACCCTCAGTTCTAGAAGGATGAAATTGAACGGTTGATCAGAGAGATGCTGGAGGCAGAGATCATCAGACCCAGCATAACCCCTTTCTCTAGTCCCGTTCTGTTGGTGAAAAAGAAGGATGGCAGCTGGCGTTTTTGTGTGGATTACAGAGCACTCAACAAGGAGACTGTACCTGATA
>NW_021501004.1:0-299 GCF_001605985.2 Dendrobium catenatum
CGAGCTCCCTCCGACGAGCTTGCTCCTTCTCTCGGCCTCGCACGGTCTAGGGCCGAACCCGACGCTGACGCTACCCAGCCCGATGCCGACACTACCCGTCCCGACGCCTCCAGCCAGGGCCGAACGCCTGGACTGCTCCCTTCGACACCGATCTCGACACCTAGATCTGCTCGGATTTCTTCTCTTTGCAAGGTGAGTATCTCTCTCTTTTTCTCCTTCTCTTACTTCTTCTTCTCCCTTTCCTTTCCCCTGCCTTGATCTTCAACCTCTACTCCTCCTTTGCAAAAAAAAAAAAAAAA
>NW_021501005.1:0-284 GCF_001605985.2 Dendrobium catenatum
AAAAGAAATCAGTATCTCAACCATCTATTGATACATCAAAGAAATCTATGGAGGAAGAAAATCTTAGTGTGACATTCAAGCAAATTTTTGGAGATCCACTAAATAAAAGTTTTAGTGTGACATCCAAGCAAAATTTTGGAGATCCACTAAAGGAAAATCGTAGTGTGACATCTAAATAAATTTGTGGAGATCCACTAAATGAAATCCCTGGTGTGACATCTAGAATAAATATCTAGAGATCCACGAGATCAATCAGCTTACAACAAACGTGATTCGCTCTAGTC
>NW_021501006.1:0-271 GCF_001605985.2 Dendrobium catenatum
TAAAAAATTTATCAATATCTCAAAATCTAATTAACTATAATAACTTATGTTAGTACAACATTTCAAGAAGTGACAACACCTACGGGTTGATGAATTTGAGGCCTATGACTATGTTAAAAGTTCTATTAATAGTGACTACATAACACACATAGTGTTTATTTATCACTGGATTCCACTCAATATACAATGATAAAATGGACAATGAATACTTACTTCATTGATAATATACACCGGTAATCCTTTCCTAATTTTCGTATCCCAAGCCACATTT
>NW_021501007.1:0-240 GCF_001605985.2 Dendrobium catenatum
CTTCACAATTTCTCCTCAATGAGTGACTGTTTAGGGAAAAAAATTGTGCTCGCAATTTTGTTCATGGAAAAAAATTTGTGGTAAAACATTTTGATTAAAATTTTGATCAAGATAATTAATTATAAAAGTTTTTAATATATTTTAAAATGAGTGTGATATATAAATAATTAGCATTAAAATAATTTCAGAGTAGAACCGACCGGTTTTTGTTCATGAGGAATTTTTTTATTATGCTCGGCC
>NW_021501008.1:0-340 GCF_001605985.2 Dendrobium catenatum
TGTAAAACCACACCATGGACCTGACATTGATGACAGTACTTTGCAGTATCATGCAATTGTCGATCATTGTAGGACAGTAGTATGCAAGTCTTTTAATCCTCAATTTCATTTTTGGACCCAATTGATGTGCACCACATAGTCCCGAATGAACCTCATTGACAATCTTCAGGGCTTCTCGCTTGTCCAAGCAGCGCAGCCACATGTGATCGAAGGATCGACGGTACAACAAATTGTTGACTAGTGTGTATGATAGGGCATGTTTCTTAATCTGGTTGGAGAGTGATTTATCCTAGGGAAGCTTCGCTTCTTTAAGGTAGTCAACTAAGGGTCGTCTCCAATC
>NW_021501009.1:0-1332 GCF_001605985.2 Dendrobium catenatum
TCGCCCAAATTAACTTCCTCTCTACTCTCTCCTTTGGCCGGCCCCTTCCTTGGCCCATTCTCTCTCCTAATCACCCCATTAACTCCACAAATTCAGCCCCTAAATTCTCTCTATTAACCGCCCCCTCCTCCTCATGGATTTAATTTGATTTTCAAATTAAATCCCTCCAATTAAACCCCCAAAACAGCTTCCTGCAGAAAATTCCTGCAGTTTTCTCCTTCCCCACCTTGGCCGAATCATCCCAACCCACCTCCTCTTGGCCGTTTCTCCTCCAACGCCCGAACCTCCCCTCTCACCCACTTGAGAACATCTCGCGGCAACCTCTCACCATTACCGACAAGAATGAATGGAGGAACCCGAATGGAATTTCGGGTTTGAGTACGACCGCAACGGAAGAGTCGACATTCTCCGTTCACCCTTCTTTGACGTGGGATTCGACTTCGACGACACCCCGGAAGAGTACTTGGACCGGATCTTGCCAACTCTTGTGGACTCTATAGACGATCACTTCTCCGTCTATACGTGGATCATCGAAAGCCGTCCACCCGCTCCTTCGAACCCGACTTCCAACCCGGCGACAAGTTCTCTCAAGGTCACTTGTCTACTAGTGGCGTCGCTAAGTCTGCTCACGGTTCTCTTCTGCTAACCTCCACCTCAAATTGAGTGATGGATCCTAAGGTGAAGGGTCTAAATTTTAAATTTGGGGCTTTGGTATTTTAGCTATTTGCAATACTTGACGTTTGGATGTTATTTTGAAAAGCTTTCAAATCTCGTACTGTGATTTCTTGTTGTTACTTGAGCATTCACATTTTAATTCTTGACTTCAATTGATTACGCATAAAGTTTTAGTAACAAGCTTAGTTCAATATATTATTTAATTTCAAGTGCAATTCTCACGTCATCTCATGATAGTTTCACATCAATAAAGCACTATGAAACATATAGAACAATGAAATAAAAAAACTAAACTCTACACGAGCACGTCATGTAGCACTCATCAAAAACAAACGGAAGGGATCCATAGGTCTCCAAATAGTTGAAATAAAGCTAATGCTGATGATGAAATTCAATGCACTCCCATGCATGGTATATGTACTTATGGGTTATTTGGTTGCCTGAAAAAGCAATGCAGTATAAAAAGGCAGTGTAAAAGGAATGCGGAGTAAAATGAATACTTCGGAGCTATTGGAAGAGTAAAAAAAGAATGCATGACTTCCTTTTTTTTGTTTGAAGTAAAGTGAATGCTATGCAAATTGTAAGAAGGTTGTGATCAGGATAGCCGACGGCCAGTGGTGGGCGGTGGCAATGGCAAGCGCAGGGGCGGGGTGGGGT
>NW_021501010.1:0-515 GCF_001605985.2 Dendrobium catenatum
AATAAATTTAATAATTTTGAAAAATATTATGACCAATGATATGTTAAGCCAATTTTTCATCAGTCAAATGAGCTGAATGAATTCCAATGTAATATAAAATCAAAAGTAAAAGCGTATGGTACTGTTCACAGTCACAAAATTGAATGGTTCTCTGTGTCCGGACTACGCACGCAATAATCTCTCAACCCGCAACGATTGACAGAGGAAGGCTATACTAATTGGCTCGCTCACACAACTCATTTTGATATGTTGGTTGGGAGCTTATGCTATCAATTAAAAGGTTTTAGGTTCGAGTCTTGTGTATGCGATGTGTGTGTGAGTCTGCCTTAATTGACCTAAATTCCAAAAAAAAGACTGGCTCATTATATTTAGAGCTCAAATCAAATTAATTAACCAATCCGATTCTCAATATTCAAGTGAAATCCAAAAGCCTAATTTCAAGCCCCTAAATTTAACCAAGTAATCGATTGATAAAGCCATAAGAGATTAAAAGCTTCAGCTCCAGTAAGTCAGTA
>NW_021501011.1:0-250 GCF_001605985.2 Dendrobium catenatum
TGACCAATTTTGTTGCATATCTGACAAGTTGGGCGGGAAGAGTTTTGAGGGATCTGGTTCGGTGTGTTGGCTGGCTGAAGAAGTTGAGGCTGAGCTTGTCCGGTGATGTTGTTCCGATTCTTGCCAGTGCGACGTGGAGGACGATTCCTGGATTGGTTAGAAGACATGGCATAGAAATCAGTATTACCAGAGGTGTTTGAGGCATCGCGGGAGTTCTCTTGATTAACGTTAATCTCTTCACTGCACAGAA
>NW_021501012.1:0-200 GCF_001605985.2 Dendrobium catenatum
TTGCAACTAGGTTTATACATTTCAGTTACATTTCTTAAACCACAGCCTAATTGTTTAAACTTATCGACTCTTTTACACAAGATATTACACATGCAAACGGAACCACTCAAATCTGTACATAAAAGTAGTATATAAGGCATCATAAACAACGACACTGAAGCAGAAAAGTAATTAAAATATTCCCGGCAACTGTTTTCAAC
>NW_021501013.1:0-204 GCF_001605985.2 Dendrobium catenatum
ACATGTGGATTTGATAACTTTCATCCTAGGTGGCATCGACCTAATGGGAAAATGCATACTCTCTCCCTAAATTCCCTCTCCTCCTTCTCACCATGCCGCCGGCCCTAGGATGGGCTCCCCCATTGATTGCCTCATTTAATGCTACCTCCTATTTGAAATTCAAATTAATTTCAAATAAACTTCCCCTCCAAATTTACTTAATCC
>NW_021501014.1:0-250 GCF_001605985.2 Dendrobium catenatum
AAAAGTCTCTTTCTTGACTCTTGAATCTTTGTATGTTGGAGGAGGTGCTGTCTCGACCTTTCGAAAGATCATCTATATATACTTTGAAAAAGAAGACTTTGTATTCTTTAATACAAAATCACATTTCAATTGATAATTTTAAATATTTATTCGAGGATCTCAGCATGCAGCACGATGTCAAACTAAATAAATATTTAAAATGCCTCCTATCTCATGTTGACCTCATTTTTGTATGAGGTCACTAAGACCC
>NW_021501015.1:0-364 GCF_001605985.2 Dendrobium catenatum
TCCGAGAGATTCTGTCAGTGTCTGGGAAGGGAGGCATGAGGGGCCGGAATCCGTAGAGATTCTGTCAGTGTCAGGGCATTTAGCTATGAATTAAATAATATCTGATATCTGATTTGATATGATTCTAATTTCCGTATCTGTTCTGTAAGCAAACCTGATTCTGATTTCTATACGATATGAATTGATCTGATCTGTATGATATTATTTCTGTACGATTCTGACATGATTCTGTTCTGTTCCGATATAATCTGAATTTCTGATTTCTGTACGATTATGATTATGTTGATTTAACCTGTTCTGATTTGTATTCTAATTTGATCTGATCCATACAACTCTGATTCTGATTTGATATATGTCCGTATAA
>NW_021501016.1:0-454 GCF_001605985.2 Dendrobium catenatum
TACTTCTCGTCCTTAGTCATTTTCGTCGGTAGAAGTCTGTTGTGTGTTTTGTGATCAAGAGATATAGGGTCCCCTGTATTTTTTGGTCGCATCATTTTGGTAACAGAGCAAGTTAGGAAGTCTTAGGTTTGTGGTTTGTCAAATTTGTTTTAGTTGTCAAGTCTAAGTTTGTCAAGTTTGTCAAAGCGTTTATTTGTGAGTCTAAGTTTAGGTTGAGTCTTTCTGTGAGTCTTGTAATTTTTGAGTCTTTTTTGAGTCAGTCAAAAAATGGAAAATACCAAAAATATGGCTTCATTCATGGAAGAATGCGATCAACATAATCCTGATGTCCCACTTCCATTGGACAGATGGTTACCTACAGAAGGAGATTCTACTGACCCACTTCAAGATCGACTCTACAAACTGCAATATCACATATTCCTATGTGATCAAAAATTCGAGAAGTATAAAAGAT
>NW_021501017.1:0-236 GCF_001605985.2 Dendrobium catenatum
AATGTCACAATCTGAAAACGGTAGAATATCCGATCCTGTTAATCCCTAGCTCAAACTTTTTTCAGGGTAAAAATTATCTTTTGAAAATGAAAGGCCTAACTCAGAATAACTTAATTGGGTAAAAAAAAGATTCATTTAAAACTTGGTTACAAAGAAAATATCTCATAGATAATATGCAAAAGTAATTTATCTCAATCATGGAATTTGAAATCAAGCTTTTGAAAAATATCAGATAA
>NW_021501018.1:0-295 GCF_001605985.2 Dendrobium catenatum
TTTTATTTTTGTACTAAAATAAGTTAGTTATTCAAATTTAATATTTAGTATAATATATTTTTAGGAAAAACTGATATGATTTGATTTTGGCCTTATTAATATTCGAACCTGATTTAATATTTTATAAATATGCACACAATTTACTTATTTTATCATACTTTATTATATTTTATTTATACACTTTTTTTGTGTGTAAATTTTATGATTCTATTTATTTGCTGAACTTTTTTTTTTTATTAAAGAAAATGATTATTCTTTATTAGATTTTGTTATCGGATACCTAAAGGTTGTATGA
>NW_021501019.1:0-1199 GCF_001605985.2 Dendrobium catenatum
CGATAACCCTCTGAGTTGCGGTCATCTTCTCCTTAGGTTTCTTCAACTTGGTCTTCTTTTTGGATGATTTCACCCCACCAGACTTTGAAGTGCTAACTTGATTGGAGAGTTGTTTAGAAATAGGAGCTCGCACCACCGGCAGTGCCTTCAAATTTATCATGGGCTCGATAGGAGACTTCCACTTTACACCTGGAACTCCTTCAAGTTATTTCAACATTTTTATAGTTTTCTTAGAGACTGCAGTCTCCCACTGTTCTTCTTGAGCTGGCTTCTTTTCATTTCTTCTTTCTTCAGTCGGGAGTACGGAAGAGGATGTAACCACCCGAGTTGATTCTTTTCTGGGATGAGTTAACACATTGTCTGATGGTGTGATCTCTCCCTTCTGATATTTTCTTTCAAGCCAATCCTTGAAAATGTAGCAATCTTCAATAGGATGGCTGAGTACCCGATGATATGGGCAATAATTCGGGTCACCAGTGTGCTTTGACTCTTCGGGTCTCTTGCATTCAGACAGTTCTAAACCCAATTTCAACACCTGTCGAAATAATTTGGCGACACTCTCCCTTTTGAATGAATATTCTTTATTCATTTTATCTTTGATTGATTGGAACGTTCTATCATCAGTTCCTATTGCTTGTCTCTGGCCTCCAGCTTGATAAGTCCGTGACTTATCATTTCCCCCAAATATCAGCTTCGGTTGGGGGTTTGGGTTGTTGGCCTGTTTGGGCTTTTCTTTATATTGCATCGGCTGTTTGCCTTTGTCTACGTTGTAAATCACTTGCTTTTCTCTATCAGCTCTAGAGAAGAACGTAGAGTCGGCATCACCCCTTCTAGCACCTGGGGCCTTAGCCTTCTTGGGCTTATCAGAGTGATTTTCTGATATGGAGAAATTCAGCTTTTCAAACTTAGCCACTCTATCGAGCAAATCTTGAAATGTATTTATCGTAGCCATGCACAGGAAGGGTTACATCTTATCATCAATGTTGCCCATTAACAACTGTACTGCATGTTCTTCCTCAAGCTGCTGCTCATATTTCATGTTTAAATTTCGCCAGCGAGTGATGTATTTAGTCACTGATTCTTCTCTTTTTCTCTTATCCAGAGCGAGGTCAGCAATCGTGATCTTCTCAGTTGCACTAGCGAATCTCTTCACAAACATATTTTCTAATTCTGCGAAGGTCTTCACAGAATCATTCGGT
>NW_021501020.1:0-482 GCF_001605985.2 Dendrobium catenatum
TAGGATAGAAATATATAACATAGAAAACTTAGTGACACCTTACCTAGAATTAGTGAACATTTTTTTTTAAATTAAAATTAAATCAATTAGAAAACTTTAGACAATAATTGACTTAGGACATTTCAAAACCTCACAGCCTACTGCACACACTTAGATTTATTTATTAGGACAACCAACTCTAGTTTTAGGTTAGGCCGGTGTTTATTTTCTTACTGTTGTGTGACGTGCTTTTTCTCAATTTTCACTGCATGCTGGTTGTAAAATGTTGGTGTGTTTGTTTATTTACTTTTACTGCACTCTGTATTGTGATTTGATTAACGATTATATTACCCATATGTTAGAAGCGATCTGGATTATTAATATGATTTTCTGCTGGTGGCCACACTCGTGCAGGGCAGAAAAAGGGGGGGGCTAATTAATCAAAAATTTTATATAAATGTTACATATGCTTCAGCTGCTTAGCTCCCAAATGAAGAAGAGTG
>NW_021501021.1:0-203 GCF_001605985.2 Dendrobium catenatum
CCTCAAGCATATTTTCTCGTTTAGCGTATGCCTCAATTTTCGTATCGTCGACTCACACATTGACAAATTTCACCTTTTGTTCTTGTGGGCAAGTCAAACAATATTATATCATTTATGTGTAATTTTGAAGTTTCCGACACAATGATAAAGTCGTTTCACATTCAGGCAATGGCATGCAACGTTGTGTTTGTAGTTCGTCATTT
>NW_021501022.1:0-253 GCF_001605985.2 Dendrobium catenatum
AACACATATCGGTTCAATGCAGGGGATGGTTTCAACTGCCATTAAAATGATCATAAGTTCTGATCATCCAGGACAAACACGTATTCGTCTGTATAATCATTTTGGTCAAAAGTCTGTATGAAAGGATGCTTCGTAAGTTGTGTGATTACGAAAAGCTATTTTATTTTGGACTCATTCATTCGTCCTCACAAAATTTCTTTCGTACAGGACGAATCGAATTTCGTACAGGACGAACATAATTTTGTCTGTGAAT
>NW_021501023.1:0-419 GCF_001605985.2 Dendrobium catenatum
TTAGCCAAGAAATCCTTAATTGGCATAATTAACATATAGTTAAATTAATTAATAACTTGATCATTAGTTTATGCCTAATTAAATAACCTCATAATTAATTAATTAATCATTGATTTATTATTTTAATGCCAACTAGTCCCTAATTAAGAAATTTATTCTCTAATTTATTTAATTAATGCATTAGTCAATTATTTATTAACAAATTAGACCAATTTATTGCCAAGTTATGCACTTAGTAACTATACATAATTGTCATCAATTCAAAGCCCTGAAAATTAATAGGACATTGAACTTGAAGAAGTCAAAAGTTGTAAATATTGCTTGAAATTAGATAACAAAGTAATGCTAGAATTATTTAAATATTGCTTGCATAATGTAATATAATGCGAATTTTAGAGCTAATTGTCACGCTTCAACTG
>NW_021501024.1:0-445 GCF_001605985.2 Dendrobium catenatum
GTTCAAATCTAACGAATGTCATCAACTCTTAAAACTGATTTAACCTGCAATTAAAAAAATAAATAGAGAGAGAGAGAGAGATACCAAGAAATAAGTAATAAAGATTTAAGGAATGAAGCATAAAATATGTATGTCAAACATGAGTAAAGATGAAAGTTTAAAGAATGTCTAATTAGATTCTTTTAGGTTCGATCTCAATAACTTCATCAGATTCTTCTTTTATAGATTGAGCTGTAACTGAATGAAAGGTTCGATTGCCACATTGTTTATCTTGAACCTTACTGAGAATATCAGCTCCTTATTACAAACTATTTTGATAATGTTATTATAATCTTCTATATTGGATGCCTACATTAAAAATGAAAAAAATACATAAACATAAGCATATATAAGTTATAATATAAATAAAATGACATAAAAAAATATTTACCTTTATTTTCTCTAA
>NW_021501025.1:0-225 GCF_001605985.2 Dendrobium catenatum
ATGTCTTATCCAATCTACTTAAGAATAAGTCTCAAGTTGTTTAACTCTGAGGATATTAATTCTTGTAAGCATACTATCTCTCATTTATTATATGTAAATGATGTTCTTATTTTTGGTAAAGCTTCTCTTTTAAATGCTAAAAAGTCAAAGATATTTTTGATTTTTTCTATAAGGTTTCAGGATTAAAGGTAAATCAAGATAAAAGCTTTATCATTTTTTCTAAAA
>NW_021501026.1:0-260 GCF_001605985.2 Dendrobium catenatum
CGTTTGAACCCGGGTCAGTTCCGGATTTGACCCGAACCCGACCCGTGACCCAAAATTGACACCCCTAAATTAGATTAACATTATTATTATTATTATCAATATTTTGAACACAAACTATTCACAAATATTTCCTTACTTAAAAGTAAGACACGAGGTCAATTATAGGTAAGTAGGAAATTTTTCAATATATAGATAAGGGAGGAATAAGGATAAAATCCCATATAAATTTTAGTTTCAAGAAAATGATAGAATAGATGTGA
>NW_021501027.1:0-324 GCF_001605985.2 Dendrobium catenatum
TTATTTTGTATAGATGTTCATTAATTAGTTAAAAAGATATCACAGATATTTAATAAGAAATATTAAAGAAAATATATATTAATTAAATATATTAGATACAATTGAATAAGTGTGTTATATAAATAAAATAGAAATTATTATTATAATATGAATAAAAATAATTATATGAACAAATAATATAATGTATATCATTTCATTATATATTATATTGACTCAAAAATATATATTCATAAAATATACTTAATAATAAAATATAGAAAGAAATTTATATTATAATAGTATCAAAAAATAATAAAGAAGAATAAATATAAGTATAGTATGTAC
>NW_021501028.1:0-476 GCF_001605985.2 Dendrobium catenatum
GAGGGATTACCGTAGAGAAGGCCTCAACGAATGAGCGTCTCTATCAGGAAGCTTCAAGGGACGATGGCGAACAGTTCTCCTTCAGACATCGAGACCGGAGGACGGCCGGAGGTGCGACTTCGAGCAGGATGCCGAAAGCTTTTACGGGCACTTGCTCGAACGGAAGGAGGGATCGATCCGGGAGCTCGGAGGAAGCGTCTGGGAGTTCGAAAAAGCTCTGGGAATCGATCGAGAGCGAATGCCAATGCTTCTGGAGGTCTGGCGAGCTCGAGGGTATTTGAAATGAAGAAGAGGATCTTAGTGGAAGCCGCTAGAGTCATATTTGCTGAGTATTCACTTACAAAATACTTTTAGGCAGAAGAGGTGAACACAGCCTGTTATTTGTTGAATATGGTGAATATTAGATCCAAATAGAATAAGACACCCTATGAAATTATTAAAGGTAGGACGCCTAACCTTTCTCACCTACATATCTT
>NW_021501029.1:0-579 GCF_001605985.2 Dendrobium catenatum
AACTAAACATATCACAGATTATGATCAGCCAAGTCAATAAGCATGGCAATTGGCAATTGATTTGTTTGAATCAGTTGTATCCATTTAAGATTTCATCCACTTTTCATGAAATTAAGGAGTTATTTGCTTTTATGAAATAGTTAGTTCCAATTTTATTTTTGTTTTGAATTTGAATTCCTATTTTTATATAGGTTGAAATTAGGGAACAACTACATTTCTTTCCAAGTAAGTGGGGTTTGAATGAAGAAACAATTTGAATTCATGAAGTCTTTTCTATCTGTATTAATGTGTTTGTTCTCATTCAAAAATTGTCCACAGTTTATTATTTTGTTTTCATTGCAAAATCTTGTATTTCTATCCACAACATGAAAATTATAGGAATTGAAACAAATTCGAATTCGATCATCAATTAAAAATTTTTCAAAAAAAATCATCCTTTCTTGCCCCCTTTTCCTATCTCCTTCTCCATCTTCTCAGTTTACAGCCTTGCAACATTCGGTCTCCACTCTCTACTCTCCACTTATCTCCTCATTAGCAACAAGTACCAATCTCCTGTATTCCAATTTTGGTAAACCCACT
>NW_021501030.1:0-301 GCF_001605985.2 Dendrobium catenatum
TTCCAAAGGTTTCTAATCCTTTGTTGCCATCCAATTTTAGGCCCATAAGCCTTTGTAACTCAGTTTATAAAGTTGCTGCAAAAGTAATTTTGAATAGGCTTATACCGGTTATCCCAATGCTTATCTCGGATGAGCAGGCTGCATTTATTAGAGGAAGGTCCATTTCGGACCACATTCTTATAGCACAAGAGATGTTTCATAAATTCAGGTACTCCAAGGCATATAAAGGGATGATAGCGTACAAAATAGACATGGAGCAAGCAAATGATTCTATGAGTTGGAAAACTCTAAAACAGGTTTT
>NW_021501031.1:0-236 GCF_001605985.2 Dendrobium catenatum
TATCGATAACCCTTTGGGTTGCTGTCTTTTTCTCCCTGCGCTTCTTCAACTTGGTCTTCTTCTTCGAGGATTTCACCTTCCTAGACTTCGAAGTGCCAGCTTGGTTAAGAAGTTGCTTAGAATTGGATGCTTGCATTGTAGGTAGTGCTTTGAGATCTATCACTGGCTCTGTGGGAGACTTCCACTTCGCACCCCAAATACCCTCAAGCTGCTTCAGCATCTTCACTATTTTCTTG
>NW_021501032.1:0-1140 GCF_001605985.2 Dendrobium catenatum
GTGAAGTCACTAAGGAGGAAATTTGGAATGTGGTATGGTCTTTGGGCCATAATAGGGCTCCTGGAAGAGATGGTGTTGCAGCTTTTTTCTTTAAATTCTTTTGGGAGATTGTTGGAGAACAAGTTCTCAAGACTTGTTTGGTGTTTTTTTCTTATGGTTTTAAGGAGCCATATTGGAAGGAGACAGTTGTTGTCATGTTGCCTAAACTCAAAAACCCTAATCAGTCGACCAAGTTTAGACCTATTAGCATTTGTCAAGCAATTTATAAAATTCTTGCAAAGGTAATAGTAAACAGGTTCAAAGGAGTGTTGCCAAGGCTTATATCAGAGGAACAAGCAGCTTTTGTGCCGGTGTGATTTATTTCTAATCATTGCTTGCTTGCTCAGGAGTTGATGAATAAGTTCAAAGTTTCCAAATCTTCCATGGGTTTCTTGGCATTGAAAGTAGACATGGAGCAAGCATTTGATAAGATCAATAGGAGTACTTTGGAACTTGTCCTTAGATGTATGGGATTCCCTCCTAGGTTCAACTCTTGGGTGCTTAGCTGTGTCAAAAATCCAAAATTCTCTATACTCATGAATAAACATCTAACTGAGGGGATCATTATAGAGTGTGGGTTCTGTCAGGGGTGCCCTTGTCACCATATTTGTTCATCCTTTATTCTGAGCTTTTGTCTGCCCACTTTCATTAGAACTTCTTGGAGATGGGAGTGCCAATTAGTGCTGGGGGACCTCCTGTCTCCCACCTCCTTTATGCTAAAGACATTCTATTTTTTGCAGGTGCCTCTATTCCAAATTCTAGGAAGATTTTTTTTATCCTTGAGGACTAATGTTCTTGGACGGGCCAAAGAGTCAATAGTAGCAAATCTGTCATACATTTTAGCAAGTTAACTTCATCCACTAAAAGATCTCATTTGGCTAAATTAATTGTCTACTGTAAAGTGGCTGAAATGGAGTATTTGGGTATTTATGCTCATACATCTTGGACGGGTAACTTTGATCAACTCGGTTTTGTTACCATTATTTGTGTACATGTTAACTCATACATGTATCCCAAGATATGTTATTAATGATGTTGAAAAGCTGTGTCGTAGCTTTCTATGAGATAAAGACTCTACACATAAAGGCATGCATTATGCTT
>NW_021501033.1:0-229 GCF_001605985.2 Dendrobium catenatum
AAAATTCTGCATCAAAGTGCTGATTTCCTTCTGAAATTAGTAGTTTTCTCGCTGTTTTTCACCGATTACTGTTAGGTTTGCTCGCGAATTCAAGCATTCACTTAGGGTTACTTGTGAACTCAAGTGTTTCCTACCAGAGGGACTGTTAAAATAGGGCTTAGCTATCCTATGAGGTATTTTCCTACCAGAGGGACTGCTTTATGGTGCCGAATGTTGGCCATTAAAAGAG
>NW_021501034.1:0-303 GCF_001605985.2 Dendrobium catenatum
TTATAACAAAAATCATCCCACGCAGTTATATATATATATACAATTGAAATTAAGCCACACTTGGCCACACTCTTCTTCATTTGGGGGCAAAGCAGCTGAAGCACCTGTAGCATTTATTTATTATTAATTAATTAGCCACCTTTTTCTGCCCTACATGACTGTGGCCACCTGCAGAAAATCATATTAATAATCCAGATCGCTCCTAGCCTATGGGTAATCTAATCGTCAATCAAACCAACACATAGTGCAGTAAAAATAAATAAACTAACACACCAACAATTTACAACCAGCATGCAATAAAAC
>NW_021501035.1:0-319 GCF_001605985.2 Dendrobium catenatum
CCCAGATGATGCCACATGTCCAGGGAGTTGTTGGGAGCAGATGGAATCAAAGGACTAAAGGACATCCTACATGGAAAGGGTGTTTTGTCCTCTAGTCCACATGAGAGTGAATGAGAGCCATTGGATTATAATTTAATGGCTGAGATAGGCTCTAAGAAGCTTCTAGAGACTGCTAAAGCTGCTGGAATTGTTTAGGGATGGATAAGATTAATTTAAGATGGGTTTTGAGCATCTTTGACAAGTCCCAAACCTTGATTTAACCATTTGACTGGTCCCCCTGCCATGTGGCAGCTGATGTGGCCTGGGGGGAAGTTCAGGA
>NW_021501036.1:0-475 GCF_001605985.2 Dendrobium catenatum
TGTTCCAAATCTATAAGAGAGAGGGCTTTACGACCCTTAATCTCTATAGGGATGGAATCCTCCTCAGGACACGCAAATTCCTTTACAAGTTTTGCTAAGGCATCCGCTGCAAAGTTGCTTCCACGGGAAACCCTATACAAAGTGGTGGTAGAAATTTGTTCCAACAGGTGAAGTGTGTACTGATGGTATCTTAGGAGATTAGGATTCAAGACTTTATAAGTTCCGGCCACTTGGTTGATCACCAACTAGGAATCTCCAAATATCTTAATCTCTTTAATTTCCAATAGAATTGCAAGTTTCAAACCGGTTACGAGAGCTTTGTATTCAGCTTCGTTGTTTGTGCAGGGCTCCGATAAATGATAGGAAAAATGCATCATTCCTTTTTTTGGTGTTATAAAAATTAAACCGACTCCAGCCTTGTTTGATTGAAAAATATAATTTTGAAAAAGTATTAATTTTCTTTGGGAAATTTAAA
>NW_021501037.1:0-204 GCF_001605985.2 Dendrobium catenatum
CATAAGTTGTGTTGATTTCGAAAAGTCGTTTCATTTTAACGCATTAGTTCGTCCATACGAAATTTTTTTTGAATGGGATGAATAAAAAAATTCGCACAGGATGAAAGTTTTTTGTCTGGTACGAACGTATCATTTTCAATAAATAAAAGGGCTTTTGAACTCAACAATCACACTCAAAACTTCACTTTCAATCTCTTTCGTACT
>NW_021501038.1:0-208 GCF_001605985.2 Dendrobium catenatum
GTCAAATTTTTGTAGTGGAGACCAATGCATTCGGATACGGGTTAGGGGCACACTTATGTAGAACCACATACCTATATCATACTTCAGCCAAACTCTGTTAGACAGAGCTAGGCTGAAGTCAGTATATGAAAGGGAACTAATGGCCATTGTGTTGGCTATTCAGAAGTGGCGCCCTTACCTATTGGGTTGGCATTTCGTTGTCAGGACA
>NW_021501039.1:0-301 GCF_001605985.2 Dendrobium catenatum
TTTGCTGTAGCTGTAGCTGCTGGGAAAAGTGATTTTTCCCCAGGATCGGTCGGGACGATAGTGAGATCGTCCAGGCCGATCTGCACTGTAGAAAATATTATCCTGAGAATAGTTCTGGGAGTCGTCCAGGACGATCGATTTTGGTCTGATCGTCCTGGGATGATCTGGCGATCGGCCGGGCCGATCAGACTAAGGATATATGAAAATGAGCTCGTTTTGAGGAGAGAGAAAACATTTTATAAAATCAGATATTTTGAGGAGAGAAAAAGGGCGGAAAAGCAAAGGAAGAAGTCCGATTTCG
>NW_021501040.1:0-204 GCF_001605985.2 Dendrobium catenatum
CAAAATGAGTTTAGAAATATTCAAGACATTGAATTGATTGAGTTTAAAAGTTTAAAGGCATTGATCCGATTAAATGGGTTGAAATGACCCATTTGAACTCTTAAGGGCTCATTAAGTCAATCTTGGTTGACTTGGTCAATCAGGTGGGTCCAGGGTCTAGAAATATATTTAATCAATTTGAAATGATATTTGGAGACCATCGGA
>NW_021501041.1:0-361 GCF_001605985.2 Dendrobium catenatum
TTTCAAAATTTTGAAGTTTAAAAATTTTTTGTACTAAAAAACTTTTAAAAAAAATTTGTCCTAATGAAGTCATAATTTTAAAATATTTACAATAGCTTTATGCTCTTACTCCTAAATTTTAACATATTTTAAATTGTATTTTTATTGTAATATTTTTTAAATTAATCGTAAGTTAATAAGCTGAGTCGAGTCTAGCTAAAACTTGACTTTTAGTTCATCGAGCTCAACTCATGGGTCATTCATCGAGTCAAGCTCGATTCAACTCACGAGTAAGCTTCACTCACTTATAACCCCTACACCCAAGTCACTCTACATATATATATATGTTGCATCCTGGAGTATTCGCGGCGGTAGAGAAATA
>NW_021501042.1:0-816 GCF_001605985.2 Dendrobium catenatum
TTGTTAGTTCATTTTTAATGCTTAGGATAGTGGTAATTGAAGTTTAGTTGTATTAACCAATTTTGGAAAGTTTCGGGTTCTCCTAGGTGCTAGATTGAGGGGGTCCAAAAGGTCACTATGGAAAATGGGCTAGGCTTGAGGGATCTAGCATTTTATGTAAATATTAAGGCTTAATATTAGTATTTAGGCTTTGTGTTTGCTTAATTTGGAGTTTACTATGCAAAGATATGAATTTTAGTAGATTTGGGCAATTAATGAATTATTAAAATTGCTTAATCTTGGGTGATTTTAGGGATTTGATCCAAATTATCTCCAAACTAATTTGAATCACCCCCAAAGGTCATAAATGACCTAATAAGATATTCAAAAGTGTTTTAAGAAAATTTGGAGTTTTTAATAATTTTTAATTATCTAAAAATGATATAAAGATAATTTTTTATTAAGGTTAAATTAAGGGTCATATTGAAGTCCAAATAATAAGCCCTAATTACCTAAGGTTAAGGGTCAAATTATGGAGAGTTCAAAATATTATAGGTAATATTTTGAGTTAAAATGGATTTACTATAATTTTTAGAAGTTACTAGGGCCTAATTATTGGGTATATTAGGGTTGGTTAATTAAGTGGTCTAAAGAGTCCTAAAAAATTCTGGGATATTCAAGATGTCACTAAGTTTAAATGTTGAAAGTTTTCAAGTAAATCATGGATCTATCCTAGCTCATAAAAATTTTCTAAATTCGCTAGATGGGTCCATAATTTTTTTTCTTAGGGTGTCACTATGTTAGTCTAAAGGTTTTCGCTTGAGTAGATCTAAAACG
>NW_021501043.1:0-269 GCF_001605985.2 Dendrobium catenatum
GATGAATATCGCCAATCGATTTTGTGCCGATCAACGATCTTATAGATTTTTGTACTTTTGAATGCGGTACCGTTGTCTGAGATTATGCGGCGTGGCACACCAAATCTGTAGACGACATTATGGGTAAAGAAATTGATCACATGCTATGATGTGACCTCTCTGAATGGAGCCGCTTCTGCCCACTTGGAAAAGTAATCCGTCGTTTCCAGAATGAAACGGTGTCCCGCTGATGACGGTGGATCTATCGGTCCGATAATATCAGTACCCCA
>NW_021501044.1:0-285 GCF_001605985.2 Dendrobium catenatum
CTTGCAGTGGGACCCAAGGAAAAATATTCGAAAGGAAGGGGCTGCTAGGAGGGAAGAAGGATTTGGAAGGGTATTGATAGGAAACACTGGTAGATCTCAAATATTTCCTATCAATCTTTCGTAAAACAACGAAAAAATCTTCCAAAATCCAATGAAATCCAAGGAAAATAGTAGATTTTTGATGTAATTAAAAAATATAGGGGAGCCTATATTTTTTGCTTAACAAAAATAATACTAAAACGACACTAACAAAGCAAAGACTAGAAGAGGAAAGAACAAACTCTT
>NW_021501045.1:0-347 GCF_001605985.2 Dendrobium catenatum
TGCTCCACCACTAGCGAATGATCATGTGGAGAGGAAACTTGCTCTACACAAAGAACCGGGTCTAGATGATCATATGTGGAAGAAACTTGCTCCACACAGAGGATCAAGTCTAGAATGATCCTATATGGAGGAAACTTGCTCCATATAGAGGATCAGGTCTGGAATGATCATTGGTAGAGGAAACTTGCTCTACGGATGATCGGGTCAAGATTGATCATATGTAAAGGAAACTTACTTTACATAAAAGATCAGATTTGAAAGATTAGATATAGAGGAAACTTGCTATATATAAAATCAGGATTAAAATGATCAAGGGTAGAGGAAACTTGCTCTACGGATGATCGGAT
>NW_021501046.1:0-1107 GCF_001605985.2 Dendrobium catenatum
GTCAAGCCGACAAACCACCCATGCACGTTTTTCTCTAGCGTGGTGGGAGGGAACCAGGTGCGACACCTACGACGAGGCAGGTAGGCCTAGTGCACTCTTTTCTTAGCATGCCCGGGACAACTTTAAGTACTCGTACGCGGCTATGTACCTGCGGGAAACGACTGCTTTTCTTGTAACTGGTACCGAAGACCCATACACTCCTTTCTCTGGCGTGGTGGGGTTGAAGATTTTATGGACGTGGTGTTCTCGTACGAGGGCATCTATCGTGCACACTTTTCTCTAGAGTGGCGGGGGGGCCAATTTTTCGTAGTTTTTCCTTAAACGGGGGAGACACTGAGAGGCTGCCAAAATTTCGGGTGAATATACGACCGCATTCGGACCTGATTTGAACTCAAAAGAATAAGGATTTGGACACAAATGAACACGAACTGGTGGACTTGAGCATGAATTATAAGGATTTGTATTTGAACATAACTCAAATGATTAATTTAGACCTTAACAAAATAAAATAAGCTCGGACTTGAACCAAATGGACTTAAATGAACTCAAGCTTAAATCCAAACAAGTGACAATGAACTACAGTGGACTCGAATGAATAGAAGAGTTTCATCAGGAGCCTGAACTATACTTAAACTCAAACATGAACAAGAACTTGAGCTTGCACATTGAGCTTGTGGACTTGATAGAACTCAAACTTGAAGATGACACAAAGAACTAGCTCAAATGATTAATAAAATACTTGAATCTAAATGAAACAAGTTAAAACTTGAACTTGAGGTGAATTATAAGCAAATGTGACTTGGGCCTTTCGGATTCAAGCTCGAATGAACAAGAGACTCATATTTCAAAAGAGTATGAATTGATGATTCATTTTCAAGGAATAATGCAAGTTCTCAATGAACTTGGTGACTTGCCAATGGCCTTACACAAAGAATATGCAATGATCGTGACCATTCGCACCATTCGCATGCAAACAAAAATCAAATGAAAGTGCAATAAAATAACAAATGATCATTTGCAATATGCAAGCATTAATTAACAATCATGGGTTCTCAATCAAGATCAAATGAAGAATTCATATATAGGAGCATGACACAAATCATTAAG
>NW_021501047.1:0-206 GCF_001605985.2 Dendrobium catenatum
ATCTGGTGTGTTCTTTCCTTTATTATTTTTGCATTTAATTTCTGCATTGTGTTTTCTTTGTGGTGAGTTTTAGTTTGGTTTGAGTTTAGATTTAAAGATATTTAAAATACCATTTCAGCTCTCTCTTAATTAGCCTTGGACCTGTTCATAAGGGTCTAACATCCCTGACGAACTTTTAAAGAGACCTACCTCAGAACCAACCAAAT
>NW_021501048.1:0-308 GCF_001605985.2 Dendrobium catenatum
AACATAAAGAACACAATGTTTATACAAATATAACATGTCCCTAACATGAAGAGGCAAATTAGAAAAGTAGAAATCCTGCATACAGTCTAGAGCCCAACTCCAACTAGCCAAAGCTTTAGCACAAGAATTACCATTTCCTTCAATAACCAAGAAGGAAACATTAAGCCTACACTTCACCAACTTAATATCCCTCCTCATATAAAAGAAATTCGAAGAGCATATAATATTATTCCTAAAAATAGAGGACTAGAAACAATAATATGAGGTAACGTCCACCATAATATTAGTGCAATCAAGAGATAAACACA
>NW_021501049.1:0-311 GCF_001605985.2 Dendrobium catenatum
TCATTCTAAATCTTACAGGTAATCTCAAATTATTTGAAAACATATTTTTCTCTTAATTCTATTTATGTAACTTAATTCAACTCAGACTTTATTTGGAATGGCTTTCTTACTACTTCTTAAAGTAACTTTCTAGTACATAAAATTTAGGCTTCGTTTGGGATAGCTTCTTTGTTGCTTTCTAAAACGACTTTTTAGTATAAAAATAAAGCTATTTTAGAAAGTAGCAAAAAAGCTATCACAGATGAAGCATTAATTTTTTGTATTAAAAAGCAGCTTTAAGAAGTAGTAAGAAAGTCGTCCCAAACGAAGCC
>NW_021501050.1:0-354 GCF_001605985.2 Dendrobium catenatum
AATAAAAGATACCTAAAATCAACCTTAAGACACTAAGATTTGAATTTTAACTAAAATTTCTTTAGCTTCTTTCAACAAATCTAATACAAACAATTCTAACTAAATTATCCTATTTAGGATCTACCAAAACCACACAGCCTACACACACTTAGACTGGTTTGCTAGGACACGACTATTAGCTTTAGGTTAAGTTATTGTTCTACTGTTCTTTTCTTTTCTGTACTTTGTTGTGACACTCTGCATGTGACCCGTGTGCTGTTTGCTTAGTACTTGTGGTAGCTTTTTTTCGTGGGTTTTTTGTGATGCTTTTCTGTGATGTTCTTCTAGTTTTCTTTCTGCACTATTGTTGTGAGC
>NW_021501051.1:0-200 GCF_001605985.2 Dendrobium catenatum
AAAATGGTTGTAAATCACCCTTGATTTCAAACTCAATACCATCTTGTTGGTAAATGATGCATTGATGTAGGGTGGAAGGAACCATCCTATACTCATGGATCTAGGGCCTACCTAGGAGCGCATTAAAGGATGTCGCCGAATCGATTATATGAAATTTCGCTTTAGTTTTTAACTCTCCTATCTCTAGAAGTAGTGTGATT
>NW_021501052.1:0-264 GCF_001605985.2 Dendrobium catenatum
AGTGTGCCTATGTGTATACAAACTATTGTGCACGTGCGAGGGTGTTCTTGGAATAGACGCCTTCTGTCTGCTTGTACGGAGGTTGCAGATCCGGTGGCGTGGCGTTATAGTCATGGACGCCTTTTGTCTGCTTGTACGATGTTGCAGATCTGGTGGCGTTGCGTTGTAGGTTGTAGACGCCTTCAATCTGCTTGTATCAGTGTTGCAGATCCGGTGGCGTTGCGTTGTAGGTTATAGACGCCTTCTATCGGCTTGTATCAGTGT
>NW_021501053.1:0-282 GCF_001605985.2 Dendrobium catenatum
AAGGCCGGTTCATTGCGAAACTAATTCTGAGAATTTTTTGGATTGGTCGGCTTATCTGTTCCTTATTCAGCTTGTTGAACTGATAGGATCGGTACAATTTTTAAAACATTTTTAACCCGATTCTTAATCCTTGTGTCCCTTCCCTTTTACCAGAAATCATAGCATGTTCACTAATGTGCTTTAAGATTATTGAGATAAATAATTCTAACATAAAATCAAATATGCAAAAAAAGACATGAAAATGCTATGCTCATATGTGCTATAAGAATCATCCATATTCAA
>NW_021501054.1:0-1288 GCF_001605985.2 Dendrobium catenatum
GTTCTTTGTGCAATCTGATTATGCTGACCAATCGTGTTACATTGTTGACTAAGACCTCAATTCCATCAGTGGAGCACGACCAAGAGCTCACTGGGGGGTCACAAGGGGTAGCACGTCCCCTGCTCAAAAGTTCGGGAGAAGCTCCTAAAAAAATAATTTTTTGTACGTACAGCGCCAATGCGCTGTGGATCCCCTCTAACACAGAGAACACAACATCGTAGCACTGTAATTCCAACGTCATGCCACCATGGCATTGTGAACTTAGTGCCGCCATGCTATAGGTTCAATGCCACAGCATTGCAGAGGCATTTTGAGACAGATGAGTCAATGCAAACTGCTATGGGTATAGCTCTGTGGTGTTGTGGGTCGGTTAAGTCAGTTTTATTTTCATTTTTAAGAGTTGTATTCAATTGAAGGATGCGTAACTAGTGATAAACTCTTGTATTAGCATTAGGAGATGGTGGATGTGAGTCTGAAGTAAAGACGAGAGTGTGAGAATGAAGATATGTACAATTTATCCCATTTATCAAAGTTGATTTCTTGGTGTGGAGTGGCTCCATGGCTTTTCCCCATTTTCGAATTTTTCATGTTAAATCATGGTATCCCTCTCCATTGTTTTCTTTTTCTTGTTTGTTTCGTTTTTCATTTATTTCCCAACAATTTAGCATTATGAAGCATGCTTAATTTGTTCTTAGGATACCAATTTTAATTCAAGGCTAGCCCTTAAGTAAATGTATCTTTCACTAATTCTTTTGATGAAAAAAGAAATCGGGAGCTTAATCTCTTCAGATTTTACCTTTTCTCAAATTAAAATACAATCTCAAAAAGCTTTGACGACAATGTTGCAAAATTTCTTCTATCCAAGTAATTTAGGCAACTACAGAGCCTCTATACTCAGCCTCCACGTTCTAGGGTTTTTACTTTGCTACTCTTCCAGTTTGTCAAATTTCACCTAAGAAAGATATTATAGCCTGTAATTGATCTTCCGATGTCTTTTATCTCCGATCCAGTCAGCATCAAAATTTCCTATCACCCGAAAATTGTCATTTTTGTCATTTAAAGGATCTAAATACAATGATTTGTAATTCCATTTACATACCGCATTATTAAGAGCTTGTATGTGAATTTCTGTCAGCTCGTGCATAAGCTATGAAGCTTGATCAATAGCAAAATATTTTGGGTCTGGGGATACTAAAGATGTTGTAATGCTTCCAAAAACATTGGTCCCCCTTTTGCAGCCTTTAGCTTTTGATTGTTGGCGACAAGTGTAGGTGCAAGCTTAAAATCT
>NW_021501055.1:0-298 GCF_001605985.2 Dendrobium catenatum
GTTCGGGCCCAAATCTGGGCAAAATCGAGGTCAACAGATGAAAGAGCCACTAAAGAACTCCAAGTATAACATTTTTCATTTCATTCATAAACCAAAGTTAACATATACATGGAGATTCAATTACAAAAGGAACTGTTCAAAATAGAACTAACTATCAAGATTATCCTATACAACCATGTATACCAAAACATCAAAAACTCAAAAAGAAACCTGCCGCCCGTCGTCTCCCTACGACGTTACGTGAGGGGAGGTCTATCCGCCATCTATCCTTTACCAGATCCTCCTGAAAAATATCCTA
>NW_021501056.1:0-319 GCF_001605985.2 Dendrobium catenatum
AAGAAAGTTGAAGATAACTTTCTTACTATTTATAAAGCTATTTTTTAATTAAAAAATATTTTGAACTAAAAATTTTTGTACGAAAAAAATTAACTTAAATAAAACCTTAGCTAATTTTTGTTACGTACAAAAAATTTATAGGAGGCTACTCAATATAAAATATATCAGAATAAATTTATAATTTTCTAATTTTATTTTAAAATGAGTAAAACTTATGATGTCTAATACTAATTTTAATATAAATTCTAAACTACTGAAGACCGACGTAAAATATTTTATGTTAGAATTGTTGCGTCCTGGAGTATTCGCGGCGGTAGAG
>NW_021501057.1:0-302 GCF_001605985.2 Dendrobium catenatum
TATATATATATATATAAATTGGTATTTATGTAATTAACAAATATGTTATGAATTTGAACAAGTTAATTATGAATATTGTTTATCATTTTTTGCTATTTATGCTTGTCAACATCCAAGAGAAGCTACAAATATTTTCGGACTTTTGAAACTTCGATGTCCGAAAATAGGGGGGCAACTGATACATTATCAAAAAATTATCTTGATATGACACGAATCTCGAGGCAAAAATCAAGTTGTAAGCTTCAAAAATTAAATTCAAGAGCATTTGAACTCTGATTTCAGCGAGATTATAGTCAAATTGA
>NW_021501058.1:0-250 GCF_001605985.2 Dendrobium catenatum
ATTTTCAACCCACTAATGAGGAGCTCCCAGTTATGTCGTCGGTGCTAGCTTTTTCATTAAAAGGTTTTAAATTAATTTTAAATCCTATTTTCTATTAGAAAACTTCATTAAATCATAAAAAATATATATATTTAATCAAAAAATTAATGTAATACATCAAATTGCTTAGATTTTTAAGATCTTTAATTTAAAATTAAAATTACTTTTAAAAGATTTTATGTATTTTAAGTTATTTAAAATATTAATTATT
>NW_021501059.1:0-341 GCF_001605985.2 Dendrobium catenatum
CACCATCTATCTCCACAACTCCCACGAAGAGAAGAAATTTGAATATCTGTTCAAAATTAGAACCATTTCCTCAAAATTTTCTCAGAGTTTCTCTCACTAGGTTTAAGCAATAGTAGTATCAGGAATAGCATTAATGTTCATATCAGTATTAATGAATCTAATAATCATAATAATAAAATAATAGTAAATAAGTACAATATCAGTAAAGATATATAGTAATAATGAATCATAAATATGCATTTTAGTATTCATACTAAAAAGTAATATTTTTTAGCTATCATGATATTTTTCAGTAGTTAATAATCTATAAATCATTAACTCAATAAATAAAGTTATCACAC
>NW_021501060.1:0-478 GCF_001605985.2 Dendrobium catenatum
ACTAGTGCCTTCGTATATGATGTGTAGTTTATCCCAAGCTTCCATACCAGTAGTGCACGTGGATACTAACATAAAATCTTCAGAATTTAAAGCACAGAAAAAGCAATTTATTGATTTTGCATTCAATTGAGCATTAAGTTATTCTTCCCAGTTCCATTGATTAAAAGGAATAGAAATTTTAACTCCATTAACAATACGTGACGGTGAAGAATAACCAAATAAAATCATAAGCCACATGCGAAAATCAATTGATTGCAAGAAAATAGACATGCAAATTTTCTAAAAATCAAATGAGATATTTTCAAATAAATGTGGTCTGGTGATAAAATAACCTTTCGCAATAGTACAATTTGAAAAATTAGCCATGCATCAAAATTCAAAAGCTTTTAAAAACTTATTTTTTTTAAACGGCTCTGATATCACTTGAAAGTGCTCAGATGGCACTAAAAAGTGCTCTGATACCACTTGAAAGTTCGTT
>NW_021501061.1:0-225 GCF_001605985.2 Dendrobium catenatum
CTCCAAATCCACTTAAGCTGAAATTAATTTCAGTTTTTCAATTCCCCCTCCTCTCTCTTTCAATACAAGGATGGCCCACCCCTCCTTTTCTTTATTTCTTTCCCATAATGACCTCCCAATCAACTCCTTAATTTGTATCCAATCAATTCATATTGGATTTGACTTTTCCAATCAGCCTTGACGGAGAGTTCTGGTAAGGAAATACTTCATTACCCTGCAGATGCC
>NW_021501062.1:0-815 GCF_001605985.2 Dendrobium catenatum
TTTGAAAATTCAAATCAGTCCAAAGGGAGAAGATGGGAAGCAAAAGAGAGGAGTTAGGGGCTGATTTGGTGGAGCAATTAAATTAATTTGGGGAGAGAGAAGAGCTAATTAAGGGGCCGGCCATAAATAGTGGGGAGAGAGCAATTAATAGCAATTAAGTGGGCACTCTAGAAAAGAATTCACGGTGGTAGAAAAAATCTGAAATCTGATTTCAGATTTGCTTAGTTAAGAAAGTTTCCTAACTTGTAGTGAGCCATGGATCCGTTGGAATCCATCAGGAAAAATAAAAAAATAAAAGGCCACTTTCCAAATGAGTCCAGAAGTAAATTAGGAAAGTATTGAGGCGTTTGAAATTTGGACTTCATTTCCTGGGAACAAGGTGGCCGGCAGGATAGGGGGGGCGGCCATGAGAATGGTGGAGGGGAGGTCGTCGGCTTAATGGCTGGGAGGACTGCCGGGAACTGGGCCGGCCAAGGAAGGCCGGCGGTGGTGGGTGTGCTGCAGCCGGCGGGTATCTGGGGAGGGGTGGCGAGATGGGGATTTGGGAGAGGATTGTGCGGGGAATTTCACAGGGAGAAGGCTATGGATCTTGGGAATGGGAAAAGAGAAATTCAAGCACACAAACCTCGACTTTTCTCCACTAGAACTCACGAAGAGATCTAAGACGCTCTCTCCTCAAGAACTCACCAAGAGATCAAGAGGAAATTGTTAACTCACAAAGAACAACAACAACAACATCAAGCCTTTATCCCACTACGTGGGGTCGGCTACATGAATTCGTTTTCTCCATTGTGTCCTATTAAAAGTCAAATTCT
>NW_021501063.1:0-893 GCF_001605985.2 Dendrobium catenatum
TCGGGTTCGACCCGTAACCCGAAATTGACAGGTCTAACACCCATGAAGGTCTACCAACAAAGATTTTTATAGCTTGTTTTCTAAATACAATAAAAATTATGCTTCAAAACTTAACAAAAAAAACTTCAGCTAAGAATTTTTTCAATATACAGCATAGGGTACAATATAATGATGTTATTACTAAGTATGAACTTACCAACACATAAGTATCCTTTTCCGGATCAAACTCATCAGTTATGATTGATCCCCAAGCTCCAAACTGACGAAGAGGAAGTACCTTGAAACCTGGTAGAGAAGCTCGAGTTCTGTCATTGCCAAAAAAAAAAGAAAGAAAAGGGTGCCAATCAATATGTAATGTCATATTAGAGCCTGAGCATTAATGTTCTGATCTGAAATATTCAACTAGTATAGAGATACAGACACCTATTAGATAATAGTAATGGACAAGGAAGCCAAGACAGATTTCTGTTCCCACATTTGAGAGAGGATAAAGAAGGAAAGTTGGTACAAATTCATCACAATATTCTGTTTCTCTTTGTTACAAGAGAACTTGGCACAAAATGTCTAGCCGTAGCCACAAGGGATGTGACCAAGGCTTCGTTTGGGACGGCTTTTTTACTGCTTCTTAAAGCAATTTTTTAGTACAAAAATTTTAATTTTTGTGCTAAAGAGTCGCTTTAAGAAGCATAAAAAACCATTCCAAATGAAGCCCAAGTCTAGTTAGTACTCATTTCACAAAATTTTATCAGATAAGAAGTTTGAAAATTCCAAAAAAAAACGTACAAAATTAATGATTTAGCATCGTAGGCATCATGTATCACCTCATGCAACACTCAATAAAAATAAAAAGAAAATAATGATTCATAAACTTTACCCCAAGCTACAGTTGATAA
>NW_021501064.1:0-1477 GCF_001605985.2 Dendrobium catenatum
ATAACATAACTCCCCACAGGGGTAAAATGGAAAGACAATAAATAAAACAAGGCAATAATAAAATACATCATGACATCTAAATCAAAAGTAGAGGCGCTGAATCGTGGCCGTCGATCTGCGGTTTCACCGGCGATAAACATGTCAGTAGCGTCTGTCGATGTCCTCATCATCGGGTTACGGATAATCTTGAATCCAACCCCGTCAAAGCCAAGAAGGGCCTGAACCTGATAGTCGCCATAGCCCAGAGCGTGCCTTTACACACCTTAGTTGATCGTGAGACTCTCGCTGAGTTTGACGAATCAGTCCCTCAGGAGAGTCAGCCCATACTTGGTAGACTTGTTGAGATCCATCCTGATGATCTTCCCGATCCATTACCCCCGATTAGAGGCATTTCATATGTTCTAGATCTAGCCCCTAGAGCCTCCCTATCCGATTGCTTCCCAGTTGGACTCGACTACCATGATTCAGTGACTCGTACCCTTGGTTTAAGTCCTTCTAAAATTGTTTATGGGTTCAAACCTAGACCGCCACTTGACCTTATGCCCATGTATTCTAGGTATAAGATTTCTGAGTTTGCATCTTCATTTGCATTTCATTTACATGAACTTCATAAAGAAATTGCACAACAAATTGAAAGGAACAATAATGAATATAAACTATATGCAGACTTGAAACGACGTTTTAAAACTTTTGAGGTTGGCGACTCCGTGATAGTGCGTATTTTTCCGGAACGATTCCCGCAGGGAACAATTAAGAAGTTGTATGCCAAGAGTGCTGTACCTTTTAAAATACTTAAGAAAATTAAAGATAATGCCTATGTATTAGATCTGCCTGCAGTTTTCAGCATCAATCCCTCTTTTAACATAGAAGATTTAGTTGCATATGAAGGTCTTGATTTTAACCTTCCAAATCCACTCATACAGCAGCCTTGTGTGGCCCCACCTTGTGAGAACCCAAACCTAACCCCACTACCAAATATGCCTAAATCTCCCATAGCAGAAAAGGTGGACGCAATCCTAAGTGATGAAATCATATCTACAATAGAAGGTGGCCGAAGGAGGTACTTGATCAGGTGGAAAGGAAAAACCGAGTCAGAGGATACTTGGCTAGACCGTGAGGAGTTGCAGCAGATTGACTCAGATGCTTTAGAGATCTATGAGAGCACCAGAGACACTTACTCGACGGAGTCGAGTTTTCTCCCACCCTAGGAGAATGATGGGGACATCAAAGCATGGAAGTTTTATCAGAGGCCTGACCGCCGATCTACGACCACGATCGAGTCATTATATTTTTGATTTTTTTGTTGTCATGATATTTTCTTATTTATGTATTTTCCTATTTTCAGTGTCGTTGTATTTGTTTTATGAGATTTACAGTTGCACCCTTTTAGTAAAGGATGTCGTATGTAAGCCCCGAGGGCATTTTCATCTTTTATTTCTCAAATCTCATCCATTGCCCTTGCATCCTCAGCACTTAG
>NW_021501065.1:0-244 GCF_001605985.2 Dendrobium catenatum
AAAAGAATTTCCTAATCAAATCCAGAGCAAGCCTTCTGTTGGAAAATTTATCGACCAAAGAAAAATCAAAGGGGATACAAGAGCCAAAATATCATATTTTGGTAGTATACAATAAGTTAAAGATTTGAGATCCAGAAAAGTCAGTGGGCTCTGAAAATTTGGCCATGGCCTCCCCTCCTGCTTTTCTTTTTATTCGGCGAGGGAGTATTAACGAATTAAGTTCCGGGGTAAATTTTGGAAGGCA
>NW_021501066.1:0-221 GCF_001605985.2 Dendrobium catenatum
TTCTATTTTAAATATCCCAAATTCCCAAATCCAAACCTAATTTCCAAATCCAATTTCTACCGATATCATAAGTCCATTGCTGCTACTATATACCAGATAATACGTATATTCTATGTATCTGATTGACGACTAGCCTTAATCGAAAGTTCTCTCTCGTGATCGGGAGAGGTAATTAACTATAGGAGCTTGCGCCTATAGGAAATCAGAACTCAGATTATAAA
>NW_021501067.1:0-209 GCF_001605985.2 Dendrobium catenatum
AGCTGAAATCTGCCTACTGGTGGATGTATGTAGATTATGATATATCGTACAGTACGATATAAATCATACAGTACGATATAAATCGTACAGTATGATGAACAGTCAATGTTAAGTGTTCGTGTGGTGAGTGTGTGGTGATCAGGAGCAGCCCTAAAGATTTTTTTTTTTGTTTTTTTTTTTATTTTTTGGTGTTTTTTTTTATGCATTTA
>NW_021501068.1:0-274 GCF_001605985.2 Dendrobium catenatum
TTAATGGGCCCTTAAGCCAAAATTAATTGACTGAGTTAACCAAGTGGGTTCAGGGTCTGGAAATGGGTTCAACAGGTTTCAAATGACACTTCAAGACCAATGGAAGTGGTTCCATGGCCTGGAGAGGTCATTTGGGTCAAAACACTCATTTGGACCCTTAAAGGGCCATTTGGGTCAACTATGTTGACTTGGTCAACCAGGTTGACCCAGGGCTTGGAAATGGGTCCAACAGGTTTAATTTGATATTTGAAAGTTGCTGGAGGTGGTTGCATTC
>NW_021501069.1:0-539 GCF_001605985.2 Dendrobium catenatum
CAAGCCCCAGATAGAAATGGTTCTTTCATTATAATTAAGATAAAGATTAGTAAAGAAGCTAGTCCATGAAATTATAATTAAGATAGATCATGGAATATAAGTTCTCAAATTGGTAAATTAATGTAAGTAATGGATATTATGATTTATAGGAAGATAAATATTATATGCATTCAAAAAACTAAATGTATTTGAGAGAAGGCACAATGGATTAATAATTTAATATTTAAACTTTGGTATTCATGTAGGAGTACTACTAGAAATGATGTAGGTATTATTATTGATAATAGTTTGAATGATAACATTATAAAAATTAATAGAATTACATATATAGTTATAGCTTTAAAGATTGCTATTGATGCAAAGATTATTAATATTATATGTGTTTATGCTCCTCGAGTAGATTTATATATGCATTCAAAATTAAAACTTTGGATTGACTTAAAAGAATTAATACAAATGATATCTCCTAAAAAAAATTGTTAGAGGATAATATTTTAAAAGCTTTCATAGTAGTTATGAGTTTAAAGCGACTAATGAAG
>NW_021501070.1:0-271 GCF_001605985.2 Dendrobium catenatum
AAACTCCCCACTTTACCTACTGCGGAAAGGATCGAGGCAGTGCTTAGCGATGAAATCATTTCTACTAGAGACGGTGGTCGCCGGAGGTACTTAGTTCAATGGGCAGGAAAGCCGGAGACGGAGAACGTGTGGATCGACCGAGATGAGCTACAGAGATTAGACCCAGACCTGCTGGAGTGGTACGAGGCTTCTAGAGACACCCACTCGACGGGGTCGAGTTCTCTCCCACTCGGAGAGAATGATGGGGACATCAGATTTCGACACGTGTACC
>NW_021501071.1:0-210 GCF_001605985.2 Dendrobium catenatum
GAGTTATCACAGTTGAATTTGAAATGCAGGATGCATCTCATCGTACCTTGTTAGCTGGAAACTTAGGCTTCGTTTGTGACGGTTTTTTTACTGCTTTTTAAAGTAACTTTTTAGTATAAAAATTAAAATTTTTGTACTAAAAAGTCGTTTTAAAAAGCAATAAAAAACTGTCACAAACGAATCCTTAGACTTTGTTGGGGAGAGCTAGCT
>NW_021501072.1:0-295 GCF_001605985.2 Dendrobium catenatum
GATTTTCCAACACTTGAGTATCCAACAAAAATTCCTAAATCAGATTTTAGATCAAAGTTTTCTAAGGCAGATTTTTCGTTGTTATGAATGAACACCTTGCAACCAAAAACATGCAAATGAGATAAATTAGGTGTTCTTCCTTTTAGCATAGGGTATTTTATTTAGTTTAGATCTCACATTCACCCTATTCATAATATAACATGTAGTGCTAACCACTTAAGCCCAAAAATATTTAGGAATTGAGTATTCTGCCAACATCTCTAAGGCGGCTTCTATTAATGTTCTATTTTTCCTT
>NW_021501073.1:0-304 GCF_001605985.2 Dendrobium catenatum
CGTGAAAGTCAAGAAAATCCGACAAAGCGGATTCTCTTTCATGTCATGGAAATAGTATATGCCACAGATCGTCTGTTCTCAAATTGATCTTTATCTCATCTTTCTCTTTCAATTGTGGAGTGAAGTTCCTTGTGCTCAAGCCTAGTTATACATTCTAGTAGACTGCTTGTGCTTTCACCGATCGCTTCGAAAGTTAGGGTTTCCTCTTCCTCTCTTTCGAAAAAAGAAGTGAACATAGGTAAGCTAGACAAATCTCAAATTGCCTGTAATTTACAAAGTGGGGGAGAAAGGTAAGGGGAAAAGC
>NW_021501074.1:0-906 GCF_001605985.2 Dendrobium catenatum
CATACCAAAAGTTGTGCGGTGAAACTTTCGTCAATATAAAATGGTGCGCGTTTTTCGATAACGATCACAAATTTGAGCACAAGATTATCAAAACTCAACATCTTCGAAAATAGAAATAGGATTCGGAGTCCTTACCGCGAGATAAACAATTTTCCCAACAGCGGTGTCGGACGAAAAGCGCTCCGCGGCCTCCGAAATTCAGCTTTTCCTTTGCTTTCCTTCTCCTTCTCTCTCCTCAGATATTTTGATATAAAAATGATTTTTCTCTCTCTTCAAAACGAGCTGATTTTCTTTTAAAACAAAGCTGACCGGCCCGGCCGATCGCCACATCGCCCAGGACGATATGAACAAAATCCAATCGTCCAAGACGATATCTCATGACGATAATTAAATTTCTTTGGACGATAAAAACCCTTGCTCACTGACTTTTGACATGCACTGATCGTCCCAGGACGATCCAAAATCTGCCCGGACGATCCTGGAAGGAAATCAAAGAAACGAGCTCTCACAATCTCCCCACCTTAGAAAAATGTCGTCCCGACATTTCCCTAAGGGTCTGAAGCAAAACGAGACAAAACAAATCCATCCAAATACAAATCAAAATCAAAACTCGTCGAAAATTATACAGATCACACAATTCATTCAATCACATGTCACTCAATATGTATGCAAAATGATGCACTTGAAACAATCCATTCAACCAAACTATCAATCAAATCCTTTCACTACACTTGCTATGATACCAAATTTTGTGACGCCCCAAGCATCCATAGTGAAAGGATTCGTCTGACAGTCTCGATCAATCTCCATTCCTGCTCCCACACTCGGACCTGAAATTGTTAACCACATATAATGAGCTTCAAAAAGTTCAGCAGGTCACCTAATACCTATAACTGAAATCAAAGC
>NW_021501075.1:0-2059 GCF_001605985.2 Dendrobium catenatum
CTCTCTAATCAATTCATAGTGAAACATGCAATTATGGCAACACCCATTGGTTTTGTGAATATGTAAAGCATTCTTTGCATGTTTTTTATTCATGAATATTCTTTTTATTTCCATCCCTTTCGCTCTTAATATTTGAATAGGTTTCACCTACTTATAAGAACACTTGTCATACTTCTCTTAAGTTGCTTCACTCTTTCTTGCTTTGCCAGTGTCACCATGGCGTGAGATCGTCGCAGGTTGCAAAATGGTTGCAGACACAGGTAAGCTGTATTTTAGTGAAATAATTATTATATTTAGGCTTCATTTGAGGTAGTTTTTTTATTGCTTCTTAAAGCAGCTTTACAGTAAAAAATTAAATTTTATGTACTAAAAAATTATTTTAAGAAGCAGTAAAAAAGCCATCCCAAATGAAGACTTAGGCTTCGTTTGGAGCGGCTTTCTTGTTGCTTCTTAAAGCAGCTTTCTAGTTTAATAATTAAAATTTTTGTACTAGAAAGCTGCTTTAAGAAGCAACAAGAAAGCCGTCCCAAACGAAGCCTTAATGATATTATAGGCCACTGTTCCTCCCCATGAACTTCAGGATGTTTTTGCCTGCATTTTGCTCTGAGATGCGGAGATCTGTATTATTTTTTGTTCTTCAATCTCTATGGCTACCTTCTGTTTATTTTTTTAGCAACCATAACATTCCTGAACTATGAAAGTAAAAAAGACAACACAAGATCCATGATCAATCATCCATCAAAAGCAAAATAACAAAATAGGCTCTGTTAGTAGCTGCAGAAAAAAAATTGTCTCATGACTACTTAAGAATTTAATTTTTTTCTTCTTTTAATCATTTGTTGTGGCATTTTGCAGGGATTCAAGCGTGTGTTTAACGTGTCAGGAGGAATTCATGCTTACTCTCTCAAGGCCGATCCCTCTGTTCCCACATACTGAACTGTTTCATTCTCCTGCTGAGAAATTATTCAAAGTTCTCCATTTGATAGGCAAAAACTAGTTTTCTTTGAAGAGGCAGATTTGTCTTTGAAGATAACGTTGATGTGATAAAATTAAAATTATTGACTGAGAAAGTATTATGTTGGAGAAATGGTAAAAATGATATAGTAATAATGGTTTTATGCTGAGTTGTGAAGTTTTTTCGTAAATTTGACAAAAAAAAAAAAATGGAGGTGCGGGGAATCGAACCCCGTGCCTCTCGCATGCGAAGCGAGCGCTCTACCATATGAGCTACACCCCCATAATGTCAAGAGTGCGATGACAATCATATATATATATATCTATTAATTAATAAAATCAAAGTTAGTTAGGATGCATTTTAATTTTAATTTTTTTTACATATATTGAGATAAACGCAATATAAGATCAGATCAAAAGTTTTGGGACACATCATAATTAAAATTTGTGTGATATATTGATTTTTTTTTTCATAATTGATAAATGTAAGCCAGTTGTTACTTTGAAGTATTGAATCTTGGAGCAATTGAGGGTTATAAGATAATGATTAATAATAAATTGGGTGAGGGGGTATAATATTAGATCTGGCACCGGGTGTATGTGAGATCTCGTTCCCTTACTGTTCCTCTATGAATTGGATTTTCCTCCCAGGATCGGCCGGGACGATATTGAGATCGTCCAGGCCGATCAGTGCATTGAAAACGGCTGATTTTTGGAGTGTTCTCTGGAATGATTTCTGGACTGGATCGTCCAGGCCGATTTTGGATCGGCCGGGGATGATCAGATGAGACAAAAATCCCGAGAGCAAAATCGAAATTATCGGCCTGAAGAATCGTCCGGGCCGATTTGATTTTGTTCTGATCGGTCAGGACGATGTGGCGATCTGCCGGGCCGATCAGACTAATGTTATAAGGAAATCAGCTCGATTCGAGGAGAGAGAAAATCAGTTATTAAAAAATATCTGATTTTGAAGAGAGAGAAAGAGAAAGGAAAAGAGAAGAAATCTTGGATTTCGGAGGCCGCGGAGCGCTTTTCGTTCGCCGCCACTGTTGAAAGAATTGAAGATCTAGTGGTAAGGACTCCGAATCCTATTTCTGTTTTCAGA
>NW_021501076.1:0-227 GCF_001605985.2 Dendrobium catenatum
ACCCGATTGAACCCGGGTCAGTTCCGGGTTCGACCCGGACCCGACCCGTGACCCGAAATTGACACCCCTAGATATTATAATGATTTCTGTTTTATTTCTGATTCTGATATGATTTCTGATACTATTCTGACACGATTCTGTTCTGTTCCGATAGGATTTGAATTCTGAATTCTGTACGATTCTGATTCTACTGATTTGATATGACTTCTGTTTCCGTACAGTTCTGT
>NW_021501077.1:0-535 GCF_001605985.2 Dendrobium catenatum
TTTTTCATCATAAAAATTTCTTAAAAAATTGTGAGAATTCAACAAAAATTAACATCTAAATGAAATTATAATTATTACCTGAAAAAATAAAGCATGGAGAAAGCTATCATAAATATAAGCTTAATCAAAATCATAAATTGTATTTTTTTTTTTTAAAATTTTTTTGCTTGTCGGTGGATAAAGATATTTAATTTAAATTTGAAAATAATTAATAGCACAGAGGAGTGGAGCTTGCATGGCTGTGGCTTGTCATGTGTCGGCATGTTCACTGTCTTCTTCTGAGTATTTTTTTTTTATTAGAAAAATAGATTTTTTTTTATTTATTTAAAGAAAATAACAAAATAGAAGAGATTATGTGGGCCCATCTGTTGGTTCTTTTTTAGGAAATTGGCCGATTTACTTGTACTTACATGATAATCAAATTGCCATATAAATTTTTTTAAGGGTTGGTGATGTAAATAAAAAAAGATTTAAGTAATTAAATAAATTATTTGTGGGGTTTGGTGGCCTTTGGTTTGTTCACTATTAGGATGTT
>NW_021501078.1:0-231 GCF_001605985.2 Dendrobium catenatum
AAAAAAAAAACATATACATTTTATTTTTCACATATACTTGTCCAAACCAAACAACCCTAAATTCACTATTTAAGGCGCTGTGCTTCAATTCAGCGGATCAGATGAGTCGACTGAACCTAAAGTGCTTTTCATCCCGCTCCAAAGTAGTAAAGCCGGAGCTTCGGCGGCGACTGCATCTTAAAGGCTGAGCGGCCCACTCGTCGTCATTAGCCATTGTGATCATCTGGGCCA
>NW_021501079.1:0-297 GCF_001605985.2 Dendrobium catenatum
GAATTGAGGGGTTTTCTAGGATTGACTGGATACTACAGTAAGTTTGTGAAGGGATACAGTACCATTGCCTGGCCCTTGACTGAGCAGCTGAAGAAGGACAATTTTTGTTGGGGAGAGGCAGCCACCCAGGTGTTCGAGAGGTTAAAGTAAGACATGACGACTGTTCCTATTTTAGCTCTTCCAGACTTTGGTCAGGCCTTTGTGGTAGAGATCGACGCGTCAGGATATGGGTTGGGAGCAGTGTTGATGCAAAACCACAGGCCTGTAGCATACTTCAGTCAAGTGCTATCAACCAGG
>NW_021501080.1:0-472 GCF_001605985.2 Dendrobium catenatum
TTTTCTCTCTGTATCTTGTTACTCTTGCTTCTCTTCCCACATCCAGAGCTTGAATTCCTCCTACAAATTCTCCTCCTACTCCTCCCCACATTCCCTGCAAAAAAGTAAGTAAATATATTAATAAATAGGGCAAATACAACAATTTTTTAAATAATTTTTTTCTCTTCTGAAAAATTGAAAAATAATTCTCCTACAACTATTATGCTCAAATATATAATATCATAAAATTTATTTAACAGTAATTTTGTTTTTTTAAATAACAAGCAATTAGTAGCCAAATAAAAATATGATTTTTATATCAGAATTTGTAATAACAAATTTCAATAAGAAACATTTTCATTTTGTAGTTAAATATAACATATTTTTTAAACAAATTTTAGGATATTTTCATTAGATTGAAGGCTTAATCTCTTCTCCACAAGACAATAATTATATATTTTAGTACAAATATCCTAAGTAAATTTCTTCAAGT
>NW_021501081.1:0-203 GCF_001605985.2 Dendrobium catenatum
TAGTAATTAAATTAGAAACATTAACAAGAGGTTCAAGCAATATACTAATAAAAATATCATGAATATGTCAAAGATTCTTAACCTGCAAGCGAGACAAAACACACCCAATACCCCTAACATTCAAAATAATAGATTTAAACATAAAAAATCATACAATGACCATTAATTTGTGAGAGGGTATTTCTACCAGATTGTAAAACAAG
>NW_021501082.1:0-1280 GCF_001605985.2 Dendrobium catenatum
AAGTGTAAGGCGACGTGGGCGAAGCAGGGTCTAGCGCATGCAAACTTAGGGCTTGCTAGTGGCCGGCGGACGCGGGAGCGATAATCTGGTCTGATGCTTAAGTCCGAACTCGCGCGGGCTAGGCACTGCAGGTGCCAGACGATGGGGGCGAAGTAGGGTCGAGTGCACGCGGGGTGATGTCGGGTTGGTTCCGGGTCGATGTCGGGTTTTTGAGTTGACACGAACCTGACCCGAATTTTCCATTGGGTTAGGATTTTAAAGTCGAACCCGACCCGTTTCCTAACGGGTTTTTGGGTCGGGTTAAATATTGACACCCCTAATAGTAATAATAATATTAAGAATTGTTGTAGTATGAATATTAGTAGCAGTAATGGTCATAATACTTGTAATAATATAGCAAAAGTGATAATGAAAGTAATATTAATAGTAATAGTAATAATAGTGGTAATATTAATAGTAACAAAAGCAATAATAGTAAAAAATAATAATAACAATAATAGTAAATAGTAGTAGTAATATTATTAATAGTAATAGTAACAGTAGTATTCGTAATTTGAGTTGTAAAAATAATAATAATAATAATAATAATAATAATATGTATAAGATTTGTATTAGTTGTAATATTAGTATCAATAGACAATTGTAGTATTAGTAATAATATTAGCTGCAATGCTAGTTAGTATTAGTAGCACTATTAATCGTAATAGTGGTGAGAGTAGTAATAATATTATTAATAGCAATAGTAATAGTTATAATATTATGGGTAGTAATAATAATTGTAGTTGACTATTTTTTGGTGGGATTTACATACATAGCACTCAAAACTATACAACAACAACAACAATAACATCAAGCCTTTGTCCCACTACGTGGGGTCGGCTACATGTATCCTTTTTCGCCATTGTGTCATGTTAAAAATCAGATTATCATTTATATCTAATAAAGAAAGATCATTTCTAATAACGATGGATTGGAGCCAATGACAGGCTAAGATGTGGGTGGGTTGACTGGCCTAGGGTGGATAAGATGAGGTAGTGATCATGGGAGGTGTAGTGGTCGGTGTCGGGCAGTACACAAGGTTGGCTCGACAAAGATGAGGTTTAGTTGGGTTCTACGTTGTGCTTAGTGGAGGCGGGTTTGTTGCGAAAATGTCTGATGTCCAAGTCTCGAAGATGAAGTTTTTCCTCTCTGCTTATCCTGACCTAACATGACTTAATTTTCATCGTTGAGGGCTTCGTCAAGGCTATTAACAGGAGTTAATGTAGTGTTATATCATGTAA
>NW_021501083.1:0-305 GCF_001605985.2 Dendrobium catenatum
GCCTAATATGAATGTATTAAGACAAATATACCGGTCGCCACAACCGTATATTTATTTGAGAGTTCAAACCTTGTCGACTCCTATTGATCCGTATAGGAGGATCGGGTTCGAATTAGAATTCACTTATCAACCCGCGCAGCATCCCTAGGCATCGCGTGTGTACCAATAACACGCTCGCCGGGGCCCATGCGGGTTTATAATTATTTTCACCCATTTTAGTGTACCTATGTGTATACAATTTATAGTGCGCGTGCAGGGGTACTTATAAAATAGACGCCTTCTGTCTGCTTGTATGAATGTTGCAG
>NW_021501084.1:0-233 GCF_001605985.2 Dendrobium catenatum
CAAAATATCTCATCCATCTTTGTTGAATATCATCTTAGCTGCATATTAAGCCTAAATGGGAAAAATGTTTTAAATAGAAAAAGGGTAAATAATGTTTACATGCTAGATTTAAATTGTATTCAATCTCCTACTGCTTTTTGTTTGAAAACTATTTCTGATGAATCAGGGCTTTGGCATAAGAGACTTTGCCATTCTATTATGAAAAACCTTAGGAGAATTACCCAAAAGAACTT
>NW_021501085.1:0-282 GCF_001605985.2 Dendrobium catenatum
ATTCCAAAATATTAAATCAATATTAATTAAAACGTATCATAAATATATTCATTTTTTACCAAATAAATTTAAATTTATATATCCTTTAAATTAGATATTAAATGCCAAAATTAAATTTTAATTAAGCTGTTTTCGTATACTTAAATATCTATTTTTAATTTAGATTATACATATCGTTATTTAATTATTACAATAAAAATACAATCAAATGAATTTACTAAACATAATATTTTCGTTAACATTTTGATAATAATCACACTACTGATAATAATAATATTTACT
>NW_021501086.1:0-457 GCF_001605985.2 Dendrobium catenatum
TCCAACGAAACTCCTAAAAATTATTTATTTGTACTTATCATGAAATTTAATATTTCTCAAAATATTGGGATGAATTTTGAGCAATTAATTTTATTGAATAGTTGAATTTGTGGCAACTATGGCTTGAAAATAATATATTTTACTCATCACTCAATGGATAACTACAGAACCCAAGCTATAGCCCGAGTGGCCTCGGGCTCAGCGAGGCCCATTAATTTGGCCCAAATGTGCTGTTATCTTGTTAAAAATTTTAAGATAACTGGTGGCGGCAGCAGCGGTGGTTGGCGGTGGCAACATTGGTGGTTAGTTGCACTGAATGGTGTATTGGCAAAAAGTGATGATGGCTGGTGACAATGACAATAAATTTACAGTGTATTTGAAAATCATCAAAATTAATGATTTTCAAATATATAAAAATTTCACTAAATGATACATTTCAAATACATAAATTTTTATA
>NW_021501087.1:0-322 GCF_001605985.2 Dendrobium catenatum
ATTTCCTCGCTGCACACCCAATCCCGGCCGATTCTCCGCTAAATGATGATTTGTCCGATGAGTAGATAATGCTGGTCGATAAGAATGAAAGGATACCATTTTGGGAGATGTACTTTGACGGGGCATCATCTATTAGTCCTGATCGACCTCCAAATATTGCAAGGGCTCGAGCTGGCATCGGTCTCATTTTCATAGCACCTGAGGGAGGTATAATGAGATTCTCATTCAGTTTGACTGAACCTCGAACCAACAACGAAGCTGAGTACGAAGCTCTATTAGCAGGGCTGAAGATTGCGATCGATGTCAGAATCCAACATCTCCA
>NW_021501088.1:0-554 GCF_001605985.2 Dendrobium catenatum
GGTATATTCTCTTTTTTTTGGATTCCAAATTGGATGTAATATCCCACTTTAAAAATTACTTTCACATTTTCAAACACATTTACATTACATTATATTTCACAGAAAGAAAATGAAAATCTAGACCACCTGCAGGGTTATCCTAAGCAGTTTATAATAAAAATCAGCCCAAGCAGTTATATATATATGCATTTAAATTAAATCAATTAGCTACACTTGGCCACACTCTTTTTATTTGGGGCTTAGCAACTGAAGCACCTGTAGCATTTATATAATTATTAATTAATTAACCCCCTTTTTACTGCCCTGCATGAGTGTGGCCACCTGCAGAAAATTGTGTTAACAAACCAGATCGCTCCTAACCTACGGGTAATCTAATCGTCAGTCAAATCACAACACAGAATACAATAAAAGTAAGTAAACAAACACACCAACAATTTTATAACCAATATGCAGTGAAAACTGAGAAAGCCCGTCACAATGCAGTAAGAAAATAAATACCGGCCTAATCTAAAGCTAAAGTTGGTTGTCCTAACAAACAATTCTAAGTGTGTGCA
>NW_021501089.1:0-223 GCF_001605985.2 Dendrobium catenatum
AACTGGCTTCAAATACTAAGAAGATCACTCACTTACTGTATGCTGATGACGTTCTTGTGACAGCAAAGGCTTTCAGTAGGAATGCAAAGATTTTGAAGAGAATTTCAAAAGTTACTGCAGATGGATGGGTCAGGAAATCAATTCACAGAAATCCATGGTTCTTTTTGGTAATGTTTTGTCCTAAAAAAGAAGAAAGATAAACAAAATTTTGGAATATAAGGAA
>NW_021501090.1:0-332 GCF_001605985.2 Dendrobium catenatum
CATACGAATCTACAAAACGAGTTTTTACCAGCGGTTAGCAGATTTTTTTAAAAAAATATTTTTTAGCATTCCCGTAACTTTAATCTGTCTTATTCATAAACTTACAAAATTGTATGGCATATAGACATGAACTTCTTTTGGAACACAATTACAATTTCAGAGATAATTGAAAAAAAAAACAATAGTTAATAAATTATCACAAACGAATAAGCATATCAACAACAATAGCATCTCTTTTTAACACTTATTCGGATGATTGACTGAACGAAAAGTCTTTTTTTTAATCAAAAAATTATATGGAAATATAAACAACTCAAAACACTTAAACTAAA
>NW_021501091.1:0-239 GCF_001605985.2 Dendrobium catenatum
TGTTGGAGAAGGTGTCTCTAACTTTTGAAAGATCACCTGCATATACTTTAGAAAACAAGTATTTGTATTCTTTAGCACAAAAGAATATTCGAATTGATAATTTTAAATATTTATTCGGGGATCTCGGCACGCAGCGCGATGTCGACCCGAATAAATATTTAAAATGCCCCCTGTCTCGCAGGGACATTTCAGAATGAAATAGATTTGGAATATAAAATTTTAAATATTCATTTGAGGAT
>NW_021501092.1:0-284 GCF_001605985.2 Dendrobium catenatum
AATTGCACGAGATCAACTTATTGCATGAAAATCACACAAGGCAGCTGTGGAAAAAGCTTTCCGGCATGATTAATTAATATGTGCAGATGCCGAACGTCATCCGGAGACCAACCTTAATGCGTCACGTCACCCCTTGCTCGGCAGGGGCGGATCCAGCTCCTTTTTTTAGGGTGGGCAAAAAAAAAAATTTGTGAGGGATGGGCAAAGATGCTTAGGATTGATAAAAGTAGGTCAAAAAAGATTCTTGAGGGGGGGCAAAATGCCCAAAATACTCAAAATATTTC
>NW_021501093.1:0-531 GCF_001605985.2 Dendrobium catenatum
GGGATTTTGGCCAGAGAAGCGCGCGAGCAGGGAGAAAGTTACCTTCACTTCCAGCGAGCTCCTTTGCTTGCTTCCGATCAAAATGTCTTAACTTTCGATCTAACAGGGAGGGACGACGTCGGAGGAGCGAAGTCTAGCGTCGGCGAAGGAGACGAAGTAGCGGCGGAAGGGAGGAGGTTTTCTCCACAGTGAGCTCCCGTTGATGCTTCCGATATAAATGTTGTAACTTCCGAGCTGACAGGTAAGGGAACAACGTCGAAGTAGCAAAGCCGAACTTCCACGGAGGAGCTTCACAGCGTGCGGAGCTCCCGTCCGCTTCTGATCAAAGTGTCTTGGTTCCGATCCGACAAGGAGGGAACACCGTCGGTGGAGCACAATCGAGCAACAACAGGGAAGCCGGAGAAGCACACGAACTGGAGTAAGTTATCTTCACTAACAGTGAGCTCCCGCGTTGCTTCCGATCAAAGCCTTGTGACTCCCGATCCAACTGGGAAGGAAAGTCGCTGGAAGCGCGAAGTCGAACAGCTCCTG
>NW_021501094.1:0-947 GCF_001605985.2 Dendrobium catenatum
TTACCGACAGCTGCAGTCGTCCCAAACGCACCCTTAGCTTCTACAAATTTTTAATAATAATCATAGTAGGGAAGTTCCTAGGGATGGTTATTGTAACCTTTGTATTATTGGAAATCGTTGGAAAGGCAAACACATTCCTTTGTACAATTTCCATATATTAATCCTAAAATTTGTAACATTGCTCTTTCCTTTTTTAGTTTTTATTAGTCTTCATTTGTTTGTCATTTCTATTCGAAATTAAACTAAAAGACCTAAGGTTTATTTGCATTCCTCAAATTTAGGAGATGATAATCAGCTGATATTTTTATAAGTAATTTGTTATGTTCAGAAATGTGTATTTCTTTTTTTATCTTAGTGCCTAAGAAATGGTCTCACAATGGAGAAAAAGTATTCATGTAGCCGACCCCACTTAGTGGGATAAAGGCTTGTTGTTGTTGTTGTTGTTGTTGTTGTTGTGACATGCTTGACAAGTTAATGATAATGGTCGTGATCAACTGTTATGGTCGTGGTGGTGACAGTGGTTGCAGCATCTATTTGAGATAGTTTTTAAAATATTTCAAATTATTTTGAGTGTTTTAAAAATTAACTTGATTCATTTTTATAAATAAAAAGTATTTAAAATATATCAAATAATTTTTTGAAATAATAACAATAAAAAAGTGATCTAAAGTATGCGGTAAAATTTCACAAAGAATTTGTAATCTTCGGAATTTTTGTCAGGGACAATAGTTCCCGCTTTGAGGAGAAAGAACATAACAGTAAGTCTTACAATCCTTGGCTTCTAAAGAGGCTCGATTAATAAAATATTTTAATAAAATAGAATCACAATTCTCTCGAATTTTGACCGTGAATAAAACTAATCACTAATTTATCTAGGTACATCATCTCATTTAAAATATTTGTAAATTACTTAATAAAATATTATAAGTTATTTGCTAAACAAATTG
>NW_021501095.1:0-507 GCF_001605985.2 Dendrobium catenatum
GACTAATTTATTTGATACAAGCTCTTTGTCCTTGCTTGTAAACTAGTTGTTGTGGGCACTACGAATTCCCTATTCCTTCTTATAGGTGAATTGTAGTATAAATTATAGAGCACACTACAAATTCTCTAACTCCCATTTACAGGTAAATTGTAGTGTATATCGTTCAGTTCTATAAAGACCTTGAATGATGCTAAGTCTTGATACATGCCGATCTCCACATAGCAAAGGGTTTCAAAAGAGCTCGAGTCCTTTTCAAGTTCAAGTGTAAGTCTCGTTCGAGTTTGAGTTTGAGTTCAAACATTATTCGGTCAAATTTAATTAAAATTGATTTTTAAATTTGAATTATAAAATTTCAAATTAATTAAATTAAATTGTTCAATTGAATGTTCTCCAATTTGTCCAAGTCCAGTATTTTAATGTTCTCTAATTTGTCCAAGTCCAGTATTTTTGAGGAAAATCCGGCAGCCTCTCGGCGTCTCCTCCCCACCGAGGGAGGAATCGGGACGG
>NW_021501096.1:0-712 GCF_001605985.2 Dendrobium catenatum
ATGATGACGAGGCCAGGGACGCTTTGGAGGCCGACGAGAGTGGCCGCGGCGAGTTGCCATAAGTAAATCTCTTTTGTTGATTTACTGTGTTTCCTCCAATCTGTTCTTATTTCTTGCCATTCTGTTTTTAACCGCTCAATATATACAAATGAAATAATTTTACACTGTTAATTCATTGAAGAACCAAAAAAGGTTCCCAGTGTCGTTTGGTTACTTTAAGAAGCAGCAAGAAAGTCATCTCAAACGAAGCCTGAGAAAGTGGATGACACGCTCAACATTTTTCACATGCAAATCATCATAGGTATAAGTGCATGAGCTTTTAATGGAATTCCTCGTCAACAGAGCCTTGTATTGGGTACTCATACCCACACCCATCGGGTATGGGTGTGCCTATGGTCTCATGGATGGGTGGGTGGGTACCCAACATCGAGGGATAAATAGATTTATATTGCTAATCACATGTCGTATATTACCGTAATCCTAATTTGACAGTGCGTAGCATTGAATTACATTGCAATCATGATAAATTTTGATTTGCGGCTTAAAAATTTACAGTCAGAATAAAGTGCAACATGACTCGAGGCTATCAGTTTGTAGTGGATTGCATTCAAGAAGTGTGGAAAGTTAGTGGGTATGGGTGGGTATGAAATCTCAAAAGTTACCATGTGTAGGTGTGGGGTATCCAATGGGTACCCAACTAGGACCCCATGCA
>NW_021501097.1:0-430 GCF_001605985.2 Dendrobium catenatum
TCCTTCAATCCATAAGGTGGAACCCAAACCTATATCTAATCATTGATGATTTTGATGGACTACTCTGACAAATGATATAGTGAGAGTATATGGTACTTGGATAATAGATGTTCAAGGCATGTGACTATAGATGTTAAGTAATTCATCACGCTATAGGCAGGGCTGAGGGCAAGGTAACACTTACCACTAGAAAGGTGGTTGGATCATGTATAATTGGTAACTCAAAAAAATTTTATGATTAAAAATATTTTACTGGTAGATGACTTAAAACATAATTTTCTCCGTATTAACCAACTCTGTAGTAATGGCCTCAGCATAAATTTTTTTCTACCAACTTCATGATTAGCATATATGGATATACTATTTTGCAAGGAAAATGAATTAGCAATATTTACATGCTTGATTTAAATTGCATTGATTATGCTACTTC
>NW_021501098.1:0-508 GCF_001605985.2 Dendrobium catenatum
CCTGAAGGTGGTCATTAAGTTCATAATATCGTCCGCCAACCCACTCCTTAGAATATTACCAGTACCTCTGAGCCTGTGACTGTTGTACAGTTGGAGGGGATCATTGCTATAAAGATCAAGGCTATTATAGGTGTTGATCATGAAGAGAAATTAATAAGAAAGGGTCGTGCGTACCCTGCTGAATATGACCAAGTACTGTACCCAAAAGGATACTCTATACCAAAGTTTAATACTTTCAATGGTACTAATAACCCATGATAACACTTGGTATAATTTAAGACAACTTGTGGGAATACAGGTGGAAATGACTCGTTACTCTTCCAATAATTCATCAGCAGTTTAATAGCAACTGCTTTCAAATGATATGTTGAACTACCAAACAATTATTGTGAAAACCTTCACAGAATTGGAAAACATGTTCATGAAGAGATTTGCTAGTGCAACCGAGAAGATAACAATCCTAACCTTTCTATGGATAAGAAAAGAAGGGATGAATCGGTGACTAAAT
>NW_021501099.1:0-777 GCF_001605985.2 Dendrobium catenatum
TCAATTGAGTGTGGTGGCAAAAAAAAAAAAAAACTTCAGCAATTAAGTGTGCTGAAAATGCTAAACTACCATTAAAATTGTTGCTTCCACCTACTTCTGCATGCCTCTTTGTTTTTTCTGCATAGCCATTTTCATTTGTCAAGAAGCTGCACAAATAGAACGTACGTTCAAGTACCTAAAACATATTGTTCATGTCTTACATAGGTTTCACAAAAAGCTATACATGTTGCAGAATCGGAAAGAATTCGCACATTTCTCATGAACCTTTTTTAACCTCATCTTCATTCCACAAGAAGGAAAGATAGGCTTTTTTACTTGCATATTGACTCCATAAACTTCGGGTGATAAAAAGGGGGTAAACTCATTTGATCTGATCATATCAAACACTAAACAATCGGAAAAGGAAAGCAGATGCAATATGTGTTACCACCAACAGAATAAGATAGCTCCTCTAAAACAAGAGTAGGAAGAGCTAATGCAGATCTGATAAGATTGCAGTAAAATATAATGGATCAAAAAACACTTAAATACATCCCGAGCTTCCCAAGCCTTCAAAAAGAAAAACATGGAAGCAAAACACAGAACAATAGAGACCATAACTTAGCACATGAATCAAAATGAACACATGATTATATTTCATGTAAAATTCTTTAGCTCTATAACCATAAAGTTAATGAACTTATTTTGTTTTCAACTTCTTTTTATATTTAGATTAATCTTGTATCAATTAAAAGATGTCAGGAATTTATTTGGACAAAAGAGCATCTAATATAGATT
>NW_021501100.1:0-205 GCF_001605985.2 Dendrobium catenatum
TAGAATTGATGAAAGCAATTATAAGAGGAATGTTTCTCTTCCTCATGGAAAATACTGATTGATGGAGGAAAAGTTCTACTTCCTTTTCTTAAATGGAGCGTGGGAAATGGATCCAAAATCAGAGCTTTTGAAGATATATGGCTGCTTGACAGAAAAATAAATGAATGTCCTTCTTTTGTTGTCCCTCAGGATGAAGAAAATATAT
>NW_021501101.1:0-256 GCF_001605985.2 Dendrobium catenatum
ATTTTTGGAAATTTAGATGAGCATAATGTGCCTTATCTCGAGACGAACAAGTTTTTTTCTAAGCTGACGGATAAAAATGACCCAAAGTTGAACAAAACTAGGGTTTTTCTTTCTCTCTCTTCCTTTTCTTCTCTAAACTCTCTAACCATCTATGTTTGAGAAAAACATTAAAAACATCTTATCATATTATATAATAGTGGAATGAGATATTATATTAAAATATTAATTATTATAATTATTTAATATTAAAATATTA
>NW_021501102.1:0-211 GCF_001605985.2 Dendrobium catenatum
GGGGGAGAAATCATTATGTTTGTATGTTTTGTTTGTTCTTATATTTTATGTTTTGTTTGTTTGTATGTTTGTGATTCTAGTTTATTTTTTTGAAAAATAAATTTTTTTTTATACTTCAAATTGCCTCCTTATTTTCATGTATTCATCAATTCAGGAGGAGTTTAGGAGATAGAAGGATTTGTTTAAATTGAAATCATACAAACAATAATTG
>NW_021501103.1:0-591 GCF_001605985.2 Dendrobium catenatum
ACTTGGGACATGCCAAAGTTTAGCCATTTATTTATTATTTTAAAGGTATTTTATGAGCTACTGCCCAACGTGCCGGTCCCCATCCGCCAAGTATTAAGTTTCGTCTTTGTCGTGTTGGTTTTTGGCCTTCGATGAAGTTAACAGAGGCATTGGCCAGCTTTATATTGTGCTGTGCTATGTGCTGCGTCCAGTTATTCAGGTTTGAGATTATTTAAATAGCTTGGACCAATTCCGTTTATGTTAATCTGAGCTTCTTCACCAAAAATTTAGGCTTCTTTTGAGACAATTTTTTTTACTTCTTAAAATAGTTTTTTTATACTAAAAAATTACTTTAAAAAATAATAAAAACTCGTCCCAAATGAAATCTTAGATTTTGTATGGTACTGTTTCTTAAAATAGTTTTTAGTAGAAAATTTTAATTTTTGTGCTAGAAAGCTGCCTTAAAAAAAAATAAGAAAGCCGTTTCAAACGAAAACTTAGAGTTATTTCGAACAACTTTTCGACTGTTTTGCTTTTCATATGACAATCACAAAATTATTTGGATATCAATTTCTAGCTGCTTTTTAAAAATTTTTAGGTGAAAAGTTACTT
>NW_021501104.1:0-1053 GCF_001605985.2 Dendrobium catenatum
TTGTTTAGTTTAATTTGAAATGTAAGAGTTTGTTCGTTTCTTTTCTCTTCCTATTCTCAATTTTCGTCCGTAGAAGTCCGTCGTGTCCTTTGCTATCAGGAGATATAGGCTCCCTATATCTTTTGCCCGCATCATTTGGTATCAGAGCAAGTTAGGAAATCCTAGGTTGGTTTGTCAAGTTTTGTTTTCAAATCAGTGTTTGTCAAAGTTGTGTTGAGTCAAGTCAGAGTTTGTGAGTTTAGTCAAGTCATTAGTCTTGTCTTAAGTTTTTAGATTGAGTCTTGTAATTTTTTTTTATTGAGTCAAAAAAATGGAAAATACCAAAAATATGGCATCATTCATGGAGGAAAGCGAGCAACATGATCCTAATGTCCCACTCCCGTTGGACAGGTGGATACCTATAGAAGGTGACTCATCGGACCCACTTCAAGATCGTCTCTACAAACTGCAATATCACATGTTCCTATGTGATCAAAAATTTGAGAAGTACAAAAGGTATCTGCAACAGCAATTTGAAAAAGAACAGGAAGAAATTCTGAAAAGGTTTGGTGAAAAACTCAAAGAGATCGATGAACTGTATGCACCGCCTCAAGAGAATCAACAACAGATAATTCATCAGAAGCCGAATTCGCAAGAAGGGGAGTCTGATGTAGACAAAGGGGGGTCAACACTAGTCCAAAATAAATCAAATTTTGGCTTCCCTTGAGTCTAGTAGTTCATCATATTTGAGCTAAACTTTTAGTTCATTTATGAGCTGGACTTTAGTTCATTTATTGAACTAAGGGTTAGCTCATTATGAGCTAACATTTTAGTTCATTTATTATCTTTTAATTAATGTCTTTTATGCTTTTTATGTATTGTTTTAATGTTTGTCTCTTGGAATTCCAAACCGGCCTTTGGAATTCCAAGATTTCTTTTTCCATGGTGGCTTCTTGAATTCCACCATGGCTTTATTTGTTTGCCTCTTGGGATCTCACGGTTGGGCTCCTTCTTCCGTGACTGTCCCTCGTTTCCCATGGCCGTGGCTCTCGGTCCGTGCGGTTCCCCTCGTCT
>NW_021501105.1:0-280 GCF_001605985.2 Dendrobium catenatum
AATTAATACGAAGTATTGTTATCACTATTTTGTCCATGGCAACCGGGGTCATGCTTCTCGGAATGAGCATCTGGATGTAGTCATTTTCGAAGAAGCAAAGTGATATAGTATGTTACCTACTAGCCTGCATTAAAGGCATATTGGATTAGGGGCGCTATCTTACCTAAATCCTGCATTAAAGGCATTGACAGGCTTTGTTCTAGATTTCTTTATCATAGCTCTATTGTGGGAAAGAAGTTATATATGGTAGCTTGGCACAATACCTGTTTACCTACTAGCT
>NW_021501106.1:0-284 GCF_001605985.2 Dendrobium catenatum
TAATTTTCAATTGCAGTTTAGCATAAAGTGTTGAATTTTAATTATAACTCTTTTGAGTTATAAAATTGGACCAATTGAAAATAGTCATGATTTGATATCACATTACATGAAATTTTCATGCTACACATTCATACTTGATCTATGTCATTAATTATATTAATAAAGTGACCTTTGATGGATCTTGTTATGAAGAATGTAATAAAGCTCGCTTTGATTCTATATTGATATGATTGATGGACCAGAATGTTCAGAGATATTATTTTAGAAAGATAACAAATATTAAG
>NW_021501107.1:0-230 GCF_001605985.2 Dendrobium catenatum
CGATAGGGAAAAAATCGGTTGGCTGCAAATGGGTGTAGATAAAGGGGCCTACCAAGGAATACATCAAAGATCTTCTAAAAGAAACAGGTAAACTTGCTTGTAAACCAGCACCAACACCAGTAGAACCTAATCTTAAACTGGGAGAAGCTAAAGAAGATCCAGATGTAGATAAAGGGGCCTACCAGAGACTTACAGGGAAATTGATCTACCTCTCCCACACTAGACCAGAC
>NW_021501108.1:0-215 GCF_001605985.2 Dendrobium catenatum
TTGACTTATCGCTAAGGTTGCGCTAAGGTTGCGCTAAAGTTGCGCTAAGGTTGCGCTAAGGTTGCGCTATGGTTGCGCTATTTTTGACACGGATTACTTCATTTTTTGAAGGAGAAGAAAATATTAAATTTACAGAATTTGTGAGCAGAAGTTACAGAATATAACAAAGTAGAAGTTACAGAATATGCACATGTTATTTAACAAACAAAAACTAT
>NW_021501109.1:0-1103 GCF_001605985.2 Dendrobium catenatum
TATCTCACACCTGTACTTTGAAGATGAAATCTAATTTTGTATGGAGACTTAAGATGTATAAACCTAGATATATCATACATGCATTTGATTATAAATTGCTAAAAGGAGAACCCAAACTTATTTGGGTTCCCAGGTCTAAAATTTGATATTTTTGTAGGATTGCTCTCACACAAGACCTCGGGGGAGCATTTGGTACCTTGACAGCGGATATTCAAAGCATATGACTGAAAATACTGCTCAATTCATAACGCTGGAAGCCAGGAGTGGAGGCAAGGTTACACTTGGAGATTATAATACAAAGAAAGTGGTTGGATCAGGTATGATTGAAAATTTGAAAAAAAAAAATTTATAGATAATATGGATTGGTTGAAGGGTAAAGCATAATTTGTTAAGTATAAGTCAGCTATGTGATAAGGGCTATAGTGTAAAATTTTTACCTACTAACTGCATAATAAGCCTAAATGGGAAAGATGTTTTAAATGGAAAAAGGGTAAATAATGTTTATATGCTAGATTTGAATTGTATTCAATCTCCTACTGCTTTTTGTTTGAAAACTGTTTCTGATGAATCATGGCTTTGGCATAGGAGACTTTGTCATTCTAGTATGAAAAACCTTAGGAGAATTATCCAAAAGAACTTAGTGAGAGGTATACCAAAACTAGACTTTACTAAGGATCACCTTTGTGATGCATGTCAATTAGGAAAACAATTAAAGTCCTCTTTTCAGTCCAATAAAAATCTTAGGACTAATAAACCATTGGAAATTTTACACATGGATCTTTTTGGACCAGTAGGAACTGTAAGTCTAGGAGAGAATGTATACGGATTTGTTATAGTGGATGATTTCTCAAGATTCACTTGGGTTAGATTTCTCTTTCATAAGAGTGAATCATTTGAGGAATTTAGAAATTTTTTGACTTGGATTCAAAGGAAATTAGGGTGTGAAATAATTTCTATACAGAGTGATCATGAAGGAGAATTTAAAAATAAAAGATTTGAAAATTTCAGTAAAGAGAAAGGAATTGATCACAATTTTTTTGCACCTAGAATCCCTCAACAAAATGGAGTAGTCGAAAGGAAAAATAAAACATTAATAGAAGCCG
>NW_021501110.1:0-744 GCF_001605985.2 Dendrobium catenatum
CACATCTTGAATCATGTATGAGACAAAGTGCTACGTAGTGGGGGTCACTACTTGAACTTGTAGGGGCCACCTCTAGAATCATATATGACTGGTGGATGATTCTAAGATAAAAATCATGACAATGATGTTAATTACTTAAGTGGATGAGATTGTGAAACTGAAATATATCCCTTAAATAAGCGAAGCTAAACTCTTAAACATTTAGGCATATTTTGCTGTAATGGTTAAATTTTCATTAAGAAATTCCACAAATAAGCATGTTTATCATGAAGAAATTTTGAGATGAGCAATTTTCTTGGAATTACACTAACATGGCAAAACGGGTAGGCTTTTAGGCTAAAGCGGATAATATCTCAATAGTTAAAAGTTTAGATTGTTACAATGAACATGTCAATCTACCCCATGTGCTCTTGTTAAAAAAAATGCTTATAAACCTCATTATTATTAGAATGAGCTACTAATTCTAATAAAGGTAAATATTTTTAATATGTAATGTATATCATATATAGTTTTTTTTCTAGACTAATAAATACATTGAAGTTTATGCTTCAATGACAGATAATATAATATCATATATGTGACATGTGATAAATATCCACTTATAAGTAGTTATAACATATTTATTAAGCTTGTTATAACATATTTATTTAGCATGAACCATATTGACTACATATTAGACTCTCCAATATATCAATATTATATTTATATTATAAGATAATCAGTTTTACAAGCAATGATTTTTTA
>NW_021501111.1:0-222 GCF_001605985.2 Dendrobium catenatum
AAGTATGTTGAAATCGGATTTTTCTACATTTTATTACGAATGTTTGAAGTTTTGAACTAGTTTTGACCTACAATTGACCAAAAAGTTGACTTTTTGAAATATTATGGATTTCTGAAGTTTAACATTTTTAACAAATATTAGGCCTTATTATGAGTTGAATGCAATTGAGTTTGTGTAATTTGGAGTTTTCTTGAATTAGTTATGAATATTCAAAGTTTTGAC
>NW_021501112.1:0-316 GCF_001605985.2 Dendrobium catenatum
GGGCTATGCGTTGTCAATCCAATTCTATTAAGTTTTTGATTAAAACATAGAGGTAACTTTTTCATTTTAAGAATATTTTTTTTTCACTAGATCAGGGAATATTTTTGTCTTTTGGTCATTTTGTTTTTGTTTGTGCCTCGTCTCTTTTTGATAATGTCAAAGGGAGAGAACGTATTATTGAATTTTTGTACTGTTATCGTGTTTGTATCTTATTTTCAAAAAATAAAAAATAACAAAAATATTTTCACCTCCCCTATTTTTAAAAGTGTTATTTTAGTAAGGGGGAGATTAGGAGAAAAATATTACTTTTTTGAAA
>NW_021501113.1:0-701 GCF_001605985.2 Dendrobium catenatum
GCATTGCAATGTTACTATTGATAATATCCATAATTTAGTAGGGGGTTTTGTATACATACCATTTTATATTATGCTATTTATATATCTAACACTAAAATTTTACTATTTCATGCCTACCACTCATAAACAACTTTAATATTAAATATATCACTCTTATATTACATTCATACCAGTCATACCACCATATAAACTTTAATATTGCATTCCATGCACCTATGTTTAATCTGAGAGGTAGACATGGAATCCCACCATTCATGGGATCTAAAAGGTTTAAGTACACACACCTTTCAATCATAATAATTAATGCCCGATAAAGCAATGACTTGTGATGCATTCTCCACAAAATCATCCAATCCAGATGGAACCTTCTCAGCTTACCCAACTCCCAGATTATCAAATGCCACGTCCATGGAGATTCAAGAACACAATCGTCAACCCACCTGAAAGCTAGAAAGGCAGATTCCTAGTCGAGCCTGAGCTCCCAAAGCACTAAACAAATTAGACCTGTCGTGGGTCTGGTTATATGTAAGGATCTCAAGAAGCCCAATGCCTCCTCTTGTGTCAAGAAGTTCGATTTTATAATATCAAAATCTGCTCCAGGATCGTCCAGGACGATCTAGGATCGTCCTGGGACGATCAGTTAAGAATTTGCTCCAGAATTTGTCCAGATTTGCTCCAGGTGTTTTTCTGTAGAGATCGTC
>NW_021501114.1:0-443 GCF_001605985.2 Dendrobium catenatum
AAATACATAAACTTTCAAACCTTCATAACTAATTCAATAAAAATCCAAATTGAACAAAGTCACTTGCATTCAACTCATAATAATGCCTAATATTTACTAAAAATGTTAAAATTCCAGAAAACATCAAAATAAAAAAATCAACTTTTGGTCAACCATAGGTCAAAACCAGTTCAAATCTTCGAACCTTCATAACTAAATTTAGAAAAATCTGATTTCAATGTACTTACTGTCTAACTGATCGTAGTAAGGTCTAGTATTTTAATAAAATATTAACTTTATAGAAAATACCCTAAATTAAAATTCAATTATGAACCTTTAATTAAATGATTAAAATATTCGAAAAAATTCACAAAACTCAAAACTGCTTTAAAACTCCAGAAAATATTGGTTTAATTCTTAAAACACTCAACAAACCTTTTAAAATACAACAATCATCCTAAAGA
>NW_021501115.1:0-688 GCF_001605985.2 Dendrobium catenatum
TTATAAAAATTCTTCCTAAGTTTGAGGGCTATTTGATGTGATTTTTTTTTTCTGATTCATGTGATAATAAGGTTTATTAAACTGTTGAGGACTAGCATGATCGTGGCGGTAAAATGAGAGAGTTTTTCATGCTAGCGGTGCACGAATATCCAGCATACAAATAGATAATAGAGAGAGAGCGAGAAAACCCAAAAATTTTCTTACGTGTAAACCCGCAAATCGTAAAACCATGGGTCTTGCCCGGGTAAAAGAATATACTATACTTGGGTAAATTACAAAGTTTGACCCGTCCCTTAAATTTAGAGACAGTTAAATTACAATAGGTTGGAGACTCGATCGAACTTCGTATAATTTTAGTGCTATTGTCATTGATTTTATTGTTACAGATGCAGACATCGATACTATTTCATATTACTCATTCACTACATTGATACTGAATATACTGAGCATGTGACATATTGGATAGCATGTGTGCATATGCATAGAATTTTATTGTATTGATATGAGTTCAATAGTTCTTAATTTACTAATCTTTTGTTTTATGTGATTTATTTACTAGTTGATAATACTGATACAATGGCTGATTTATTGATTTGAAACTCGTGCTGGTTTACTGATTCCCCCGCTATATTATTTTACTTGCTTACATATTATACTTTTCCATTGTTTCCAGATCTACTGCTATATC
>NW_021501116.1:0-990 GCF_001605985.2 Dendrobium catenatum
TGAACCACTTAAACTTAGTGACACTCTCAGCCTTAGGAAAATTTTTCACTGGTTTTAAAGATCATTAAGACTTTTAATTAATTTTCTTAAGTTTAAACCCTTAATTAACCCTCAAAACTTCTAAAAATTATAATAAATCAAATTTAAACTTAAAAATTATACATAATACTTCTAACTGACCAAAATTGAATCCTTAACTCAAGAAAATTAAAAGCCCTTTGAATTGATAGCAAATTGAACCTTAATTTAATTTTAATTAAAAATTGAATATTTAATTAATTTAATTAATTAATAATAATTTAAAATTCCTAAAAATTCCCTAACACTTGGGAATCTCTCCTTAGGTCATTTCTGACCTTTGGAGCTAATTTCAAGGAGTTGAAATCTCATTTAAAACAAAATCATGAAAACCCCTTTAATTAAACAATTTTAGAAATTCATTAAATACATCAAACTTTTAAAATCATAACTAATTAAAAAAAAATCCAAATCAATCAAACTCAATTTCATTCAACTCATAATAATAACTAACATTTATTAAAAATATTAAAATTCCATAAAATCATTAAATTTGAAAAGTCAACCAATCGGTCAAACTTAAGTTAAAATCAAGCTAAAAATTCAAACCTTTATAACCAAATCTACAAAAATCCAATTTCATTGCACTTACAGTCTAACTGATCATATTAAGGTATAATATTTTAATAAAATATTAATTTTTATGAAAACATTCTTAATTAAAAAGTCAATTTTTCCCCCTTAATTAAATTATTAAAATAATCCAAAAAATTCCAAAATATTATATTTGATTTCAAACTCCAGAAAACAATAAGTCAATGTTTAAAACAATCAACAAACCTTTTAAAATACAAAAACCATCCTAAAGATGAAGTTTATTGGATGAACTACTCCGGGCTGCAGGGCTACGTCTCATAAGGAGGCTAGTGTTGAGTCTTGTAATTAAGTTGTTAAGCCTAAGTTAATGTCCCA
>NW_021501117.1:0-416 GCF_001605985.2 Dendrobium catenatum
TTCTTCTCTTCGTATGAATTTGTTCAAATACACTCCACTTCATTTCACATCCAGAAGAGGAAGATGTTTGGTTGAGAATTCTAACAACTAATTTCTACAAATTTGGGGCACTTGATCCGAACATCTTCCACCATTCATCTACAAAGAGATAAATATTAGTTAATTAATATCTGATATGCATGATAGAATAAATGCATTCTAACATATTTGTTTCACTTACCAGGCTACATTTCTTTGGCCATCCTTAGAGCAATTGGTTTCCCAAAGCTTTCTAAATTATCATGTAAAAGCCTAACTTCATTCATTGTTACTGATGGTTTAGGACATATATCTTTATTTCCAATCAGTTCAGTTAAACCTTGCAGCACTTCAGGTTTTTTGCAAAAATTATCTTTATCATACTGAAAATGTGGATT
>NW_021501118.1:0-437 GCF_001605985.2 Dendrobium catenatum
TCTTGGAAGTTATGTGGCCCAAGTTCTTTGGTTGAAATAACAGGTAATAGATTTAGGAGTTCCGGTAAGCACTATCTCAATTTTTTGTGACAACACTAGTGACATATGCATATCTAAGAATCCTATCCAACATTCAAGAACTGAGCACATTGACATTAGACATCACTTTATTAAAGATCATGTGACTAAAGGGGACATTGAGGTAAACCATGTGTCAACTGAAAATCAACTAGCTGATATCTTTACTAAACCACTGGCTTTCGATACTTTCAGCTCATTAAGGACCAGATTGGGTGTGATTGACATAAATGCATGAACTTGATTTCTTTACTTACTTTCCTTCTTTTTCTTTCTTTCTTTTCTTTGTTTATATTTTTTTTTTGTTTTGGTGGTTTGTTCCTTTTTATGTTGTTGTGTTTGTTTGATTTATTCTTTTT
>NW_021501119.1:0-474 GCF_001605985.2 Dendrobium catenatum
AGGCAGGAGGATATGGGACCCTTTCACCTTCTATTCTACTGATTCGATATAGTCAGACAGATAGCTGGTATTCTTTTGCTACTTTACTTTTGGTCCTCTTGGCTCTGCCCCTACTACAGGGTAAGGCCAGAGAAGAATATCTCTACTTTTTTTCACCCTTGTGGTGATCTCTTCCTTGTTTTCACCTTTTTAGGTGATCCTTACTGTTGGTTCCATCCTTGGCTCTACCCTTGTCAAGGGTAAGGCCAGGAGAAGACCACACTACTGGTTCATCATTTTGGTGACACCTTGCTTGTGCACTGCTGCTTTTTCTTCTTTCCTAGGCTCTGCCTCCGCTTTGGGGCAAGGCCAGGAGGAGAATCTCTTTCTTTTTTCCACCATGTCCTGGATATTTCTTCACTCGTGATCTTTACTCTACCTTTTTGTGGCTTAGTCGTTCAACGCCAACACGAGCGGTTCACTAGTTGTTCGCCA
>NW_021501120.1:0-274 GCF_001605985.2 Dendrobium catenatum
CTTTTTAATTTTTCCAAATTAAAAAGCTCTTCTGCAAACTCTTAAAAGAAGCTCAGTTGTGAGTATATTTTCCAAATATTAGAGAATATGAGCTCTCTCTCTAACATAGGGAAGAATAAGTCACAAAATAAAATCAAAAACATGTGATAAAAGTAATGGCAAGATTTTAAATAACTCGAAAGATATGTAAGAGCTTTGGATAGTATGTATAAGATAGAATATTGTAGCAAGATAGAAAGAATCTTAGTTTCAAAACCATTGGCTAAAATGAGTT
>NW_021501121.1:0-268 GCF_001605985.2 Dendrobium catenatum
GAACTCCTCTAACTCAGTTCCTCCAATAATCTCCATCGTCTCCATACAAACCGGAGACACCTGCATTGATACATTGCTTACCTCCATTCTCAAATCTTCAGCTGAAAACACCAGCTCTTTCCCAGCATCCAGACCTTCTCCAGATCCACCCGATCTGGAAGATCCAGCTCTACTCGGAGGTCTAGCCGCACGACCTCCCGAACCAGACGAAGAAAGCCTCCGTTCACCACGTCCTCCATTCTTACCTCCCACAGCATTCCCCCCCATT
>NW_021501122.1:0-341 GCF_001605985.2 Dendrobium catenatum
AACCTTTGTAACTAAATGTAGAAAAATCCGATTTCAGCGTACTTACCTTCTAATTGATTGTATTAAGGTCTAGCATTTTAATAAAATATTAACTTTCTAGAAAACACTCATAATTAAAAAGTCAAATTTTGACCCCTCGATTAAATGATTAGAATAATCGAGAAAATTCCCAAAACTCAAAATCACTCTAAAACTCCAAAAATCATTAAAATCAATCTTAAAATCAATCGTAAATCATTAATACTTGAACTCAAATTTGAATCTTTCCCTGAGCCTTTCAACCAACCAGAACTTCAAACAACTTTAACAATTTGCCCTCCTTAGGACATATCAAAACCACA
>NW_021501123.1:0-853 GCF_001605985.2 Dendrobium catenatum
TAAAATCAGTACAAAAATATAAAAATATAAATATCTAAAATTAGATATTTTAATTTTTTTTAAAATAATGATTAAATTTGATATTTATTTTTAATAATATGACACTAACATATTATTATAAATTTTATGAAAAATAAAGATAACTAATTGATATAGAAGGATAGATGATTAAAATAAAGACATTATGAGCTTTGATTAACATTTTTCAAAATAAAAATAGTTGGCTGCAAATCATGAAAATAATAAAAAAATTAGAGTAGCATGAAAAAAAAGAATAAATTTTCATGCATTCATGAATGCCAAGATATACATCCATTCACCAAGAATGATTGTTCTTTGTTCCCAAGCTTCAGCCACCAACATGTAAGGATAAACATAACATAATGTACACTAATATTTACAAAGACCTATGCATACAATAAAGCAAATAGCAGGTAAATTTGATAAGAGTGCCATCTCCTTTCAGAGATCTGGCTTTCCAACTACTGCTTCATCACTGGAATCATATTCATCATCTGAGAGCTCACCATCACTTGAATCTTCAGGCAGAGCTTTTCGCTGATTTCTGCTTGGCATGTTTTTTGCATTATTCTGTACAGAAATCCATGAAGAATTGGATGATATAAGCTTTAGAATCATCGAAAGAGAATAAAATGGAAAGAAGATGAACAGACAAAGTGTAATATCAAAAATTTGCTCCAGGATCGTCCAGGATGATCTGGATCTTCCTGGGACGATCAGTGGAATGTTGCTCCAGAATGTGCCCAGATTTGCTCCAGGTGATTTTCTGTACATATCGTCCAGGCCGATGATTCGGGCAGTTGCTGATTGGCCAAGGCCGACTACGGTATTT
>NW_021501124.1:0-802 GCF_001605985.2 Dendrobium catenatum
TGACATTTTTTTAGTCTTCAAAATAGTATTAAAAAGTATAGTAAGCCATGAAATTCCTTCATATCCTAAGCATTTCAACACCTCTATTGGAATATCATCAGTCTAACAATGTTTCCACCCTTCATTTTCTTTAAAGCCTCTCTAACTTCAGTTTTACTAATACGCCGATAAAAACAAAAATCTTTATTTTCATTTAGGGTGCTAATGTCACTATATTCAGTCTTATTTTCACAATCTTTATTAAAAAGTTTAGAAAAATATCACATCCACCTTTGTTGAATAGCATCTTCTAAGAAAAGTATTTTTTGATCTTCATCCTTAATACACTTCACTTGAACTAAATCCTTACTACTCCTATCTCCTTGTTTGGCTAACTTTTACATATATCTTTCTCCCTCTTTAGTATCTAATTTATTATATAAATCACTAAAAGCTAATGTCTTTACATCGCATATTGCTTTCTTAGCATCCTTACGAGCCACTTTATATATTTCCCAATTATCAGAGTTTTTAAAATTAAATTGATTTTTATAATAAATCTTCTTATTTTTAATATTTTCTTCCAAATTTGGATTCCAACACCAACTATTTTTACTAATAGGAGCTTTTCCCTTTGATACTCCAAGGACATCTTTTGCAATATTCTGAATATCACTAGCCACTTTTTCCCACATAACATTAACATTCTCATGCACAGACAAAATTTTAAGATCTAAAGTCTTATTCTCAAAAAATTTTTTGTTAATATTCTTTAAATGCCCCATCTAATCCTAGAAAATTGTTTTAATTTATTTTTTATTTT
>NW_021501125.1:0-393 GCF_001605985.2 Dendrobium catenatum
ATGTTTGGGTTCCTATATCTAACATTTCATAATTTTGCAGAAGGGCTCTCACAAAAGGCCTCGTGGGAAGTATGTGGTACCTGGATAGTGGATGCTCTCGACATATGACTGGTGATGCCAACCAGTTTGTTGTACTATAGTCCAGGACAGGAGGCAAGGCTACTCTTGGAGACAACACCACCAAGAAAGTGATAGGCGTAGGTATAATTGGTAATTCCAATAACCTTATGATTGAAAATATTTTGCTTGAAGATGGATTGAAGCACAACTTTCTCAACATCAGCCAACTCTGTGACAAAGGCTTCATTGTGCAATTCTTTACAAATTCATGCATTGTAATTCATGCATTGGCTATACATATCTAAGAATCCTATCCAACATTCAAGGACTAAG
>NW_021501126.1:0-324 GCF_001605985.2 Dendrobium catenatum
GCTCCTGTTACTCTCCTGTATTTTGAGATACAAATTGAGATTAGTAAGGGTTTTGCATGGCTGAGTTTGATTATAAGCTGATTAGTTTTAAAAGTAAGCCAAATTAGACCGTTTAACAAAATCTAAAATGAAAATCAAGCTATCATTAAGACGAACCAAACTATGAGTTGTTCAACTTCTAGGATATGTATGAGATGGCTACAACGTTTTATAAAATTAGTTATGAAGTTATTGTAGAGCAAACAACTTAGTTATTATGATTGCAGAAAGTAGCTTTTCATCACAATTTTTTTTTTTTAAATAATGAGAAAGTAATGCCCAAAT
>NW_021501127.1:0-227 GCF_001605985.2 Dendrobium catenatum
ATAGTCTAGAATCAATTTCTGAGGCATGAAATTTGTCTCTTTTTTTTTTCGTAACACGGTGTCGTCAGCGATGATTCAATCCCTCCGGAGGACACAAGATGGGTTCTTTCTAAAAAAAAAGCGAAACTTTAAAAAATAATTAAGTTAAAACTTAAAAGAGTATAATTATAAAAAAAATAAAAGAGTCAAAAATCAAAATAATGAAATATTAATCTACTAAACAATTA
>NW_021501128.1:0-409 GCF_001605985.2 Dendrobium catenatum
ATTGGGACTCATTTTTGGCTCCTTCAGAAGGTCTTTCGGGAGGGATCTTAATCCTTTGGAGAAAGGATGTAGCTATTTTTAATTTGGTGGAAGTGTCATCACAAGTGGTAGTTGGAAATCTGGAGGTTTTAAATAGAAATTGCTGGTTGGTATCTACGATTTATGGAAGCAGAAATTCGGTGGACAGAAAAATGTTATGGGAGAAGTTGGAAAATTTAAACACTGGTAATTTACCTGCTGTTATTGGAGGAGATTTAAATTGCATTTTATCTCAGGAGGAGAAGAGAAGAGGTAAGAAATTTACATTCTCACAAGGAGCTAGAGATATGAAAGGTTTTATGAATAATAATGACTTTCATGAAATTGCGTTTCTTGGACCCAAATTTACATGGTGTAACAATAAATCTGG
>NW_021501129.1:0-334 GCF_001605985.2 Dendrobium catenatum
GCATTTAATGAATATTAAAATTATTTAATTAAGGATATTTTGGGATTTTGATATAAATCAGCTCCAAACCTCTTGGAATCACCCCAAAAGGTCAAAAATGACCTAAAGAGATATTCCTAAGTGTTTGGAAAAAAATTTAGAATTTTGAATAATTTTTATTTATTTAATTAAATTAAAAGAGTGATTTTTAATAAAAAAATAAAATTAAGGTTCAAATTGAAATCCAATTAGGGGGGTTTTAATTTTTTGAGATGAAGGATTAAATTATGAAGAGTTTGACATATTATGAATAATTTTTAGATTTAATTTTAATTTATTATAATTTTCCAAAGTT
>NW_021501130.1:0-302 GCF_001605985.2 Dendrobium catenatum
GGATTCGAAAATTTAAGTTTGAAAACTTTTTGAATTTTATCCATGGCTAACCTTGGGAATCACAACACTACGGAAGGGTATTCTATTACCCAATCTCCCTTGTTCGATAACCTACCTTTTGATTTTTTGGAAAACTCGCATGTCAACATTTTTATAATCTACTGATTATCGCATGTGGATGCTTATCAAAGAAGATTATTCTCCACCTTCTCATGAAATTAATGGTGTTAAAACTGAAGTTGCTTTTACTGAATGGACATTCGATAAACGAGATTTAGCTCAATTGAATGCAAAATGTTTGA
>NW_021501131.1:0-800 GCF_001605985.2 Dendrobium catenatum
TTTATTAATTTCACAAAGAAATTTTAAAACAAAACAAAATTTACTTAGTGTTTTAATAAAATTGTAAAAAAATGTGTATGTATTTATAATTAAATAAATATAAAATGGTATAAGTAAACACATTTATGCATTTATACTTTATAAAACATCTTTATAAAATGTATTTGAAAAAATTTTATATAGATAATAATCAAAATTAGTGATTTAAACAAATTATATAAAGTTAATATATAGACTTTACTCAAATCAACTCGATATTGACTTTTATTTGACTAGAGCTTGGCTTGAGTTGAAACTCAATATCATCCTAGTTTCACAAGGCCGATAAGTATTTCGTTGAAATTTGATAAGGAAATTGCACGTCAAATTCTGGTAGGTCAACATTGCGACGCTAATATTGGTGTGGCATTCGATTGTTCACCAACAAAAAAAAAATCGTTGTGGGATTTGCCAAAGAAGCGTGCAAAAGAGAGAAAAGCACACCAAAGATGATTACCTTGCAAGAAGCCCACAAAAGAAGAAAAAATTATGTTCGATTGAAGAAGAATAAATGCATTTTGAAGTTTTACTGTATTTTGAAGTGAAAAGTGGGTTTTTCGGTTGGAGATGTCATGACTGCATTCTTTTTAGGATCGACATAGGCAGAAGTTCATGAAAGTTGAAATATAAAGAGATTATTATAATTGAAAAGGTAAATGAGAGAGATTAATAGTTGGTTTGAGAAATTTAGTATATAATAAACAAATAAAGAAAGAAGGGATAGAAAAAATGAATGGAAATAAAGCAACATAAATTAAATC
>NW_021501132.1:0-354 GCF_001605985.2 Dendrobium catenatum
TATATTGATGTCATAATTTGAATAAACCTGGTATACATGTTTAAGATCATCTCATAAGATTTCATGCAAAATAGTTAATAATCATATATTAAAATATTCAACATAGATTACTTGATTTAACTAGTGCCTTCATATATAGTGTGTAATTTATCCCAAATTTTCTTGTCAATAGTGCACGTAGATTCTAACATACAATCTTCAGAATTTAAAGCACAGAAAAAATAGTTCAAAATTAAGCATTCAATTAAGCATTGTTTTTTTTCTATCATATTCCATTGATTAAAAGGAATATCAGTTTTAATTCCATCTATAACACATGATGATATAGAAAAACCAGTTAGAATCATTTGCAAT
>NW_021501133.1:0-254 GCF_001605985.2 Dendrobium catenatum
GCGTTTATTTAATAAAATTTATTTTAAGTTCTACTCACTGTGTCAGTTTTCTTCTTGTGTGTCTTTTGTGATCAAGAGATATCTTGTCTACATCAAGAACCCAAGAAGCTAGCACATCCAAGGCTTTCTATGCCCAAGCACTACCTACTCATGATCATTGGATGTTCTCCATCATTGGATAATAAAAAACATAAAAAAAAATTATAATATTCAAATTATAATAAAACAAAAATAACTGAAATAATGCATACATC
>NW_021501134.1:0-381 GCF_001605985.2 Dendrobium catenatum
GTCGAGAGGCGGTTTCGGCTAGGCGTCGGCTTCAGGTAAGAGGAATTCTCTCTCTCTCTCTCTCTCTGTATGGATCGAACAGCTCAAGCAAGAGCTAGGGTCGAGTTTCAGGCGTTGGAGAAGCAGCGGCTTCGTTTGGAGTCAGAGAGAGATTGGGGAAGGTGGAGTTTGGAGTAAGTTCGGCTTGGAGAGGAGATCGGAAGAGCAGGGGGTCGTGTGGGTAGTGAAGTTGGAGAGAGAAGAGTTCGGCGGGACAGGGTGTTGGGCTGAACAGAGTTCTGGCTCTGTGTGTGTGAAGTCGGAGGAGGAAGGGAGTTCAGAACAGAGAAGGAGATCAGAGAGGTATCGGGAGAGAGCAGTGAGAGCTCGGGCAGTGGAATG
>NW_021501135.1:0-298 GCF_001605985.2 Dendrobium catenatum
CAGAGAACCGTCATCCTTTTACACAATCCCCAGTGTTAGCAAAGAACCATCCGTCCTTTCACACAATCCTAGTGTTGGCAGAGAACCCTTCGTCCTTTCACACTCTCCTAGTTTGGGCAGAGAACCGTCCGTCCTTTCACACTCTCTTAGTGTAGGCAGAGAACCCTTCGTCTTTTCACACTCTCTTAGTGTGGGCAGAGAACCCTTCGGCTGTTAACACTCTCCAAGTGTAGGCAGCGAACCCTTCGACTATTCACACAATCCAAGTGTCGGCAGCGAACCGGATCTCCTTGATAGA
>NW_021501136.1:0-372 GCF_001605985.2 Dendrobium catenatum
CACAAAGATAACTTTTTGTTGTTGTAGATCTCATCAATATGAACATTTTGACTGTAATATATTGAATTTTCACATGTTAAATTTAAAAATATGATTTTTTTGAAGTAAATACATAGTATACAATTTTGTCATATTTTCATGTATTTATACATTTTTGTATTTTGTACATGATAATGATTTATATTGCATAGAAAAAATATAATATTTTTAGGTAAGCAATAAAGGCTTATTGTTCACACTATAATGAATACGGGTTGGATCTCATAATAAAATAACTTACATATGAGGGTGGGTCGACGAGCTTTCTTTAAATAAAAGGTTGGTGGTGTAATCCTAACTATAGCCTGCAATTGATTGACTAAATTATGCTAA
>NW_021501137.1:0-277 GCF_001605985.2 Dendrobium catenatum
CCTGCAGTAAACAAGAACCGGCCCTTTTTGGGCCGGTATTGAAGATGGATGGACCGGCTGGTCCGATCCATCAGCAATTTGCCCAATTACATGTAATATGAAATATATGAAGTCAAATTTAATTATACAAATCGGTTAAAAGGAAAATAGAAAACAATAAAAATAATAAAAAAATATTTAAAAGAACACTAAAAGATCAAATTAAGAAAAAAGAAAATAAAATCAGTGAAAAAGAAGATTAAAAATCAAAAGATAAAAAATTTAAAACAAGATGGAA
>NW_021501138.1:0-509 GCF_001605985.2 Dendrobium catenatum
TAGGATTTTGTTAGCCTTTATATCAGTTTTAAAGGTTCTAAATTGTATCAAATGGATGTTAAAAGTGTCTTTTGAATAGGGTAATATAAGAGGATATTTATGTCGATGAACCTCCAAGTTTTAAAAATTCAAAATTCCTTAATCATATTTTAAATTAAAGAAGGCATTATATGGACTGAAATGAACATCTAGGGCTTGATATGAGAGGTTATGCACTTTCCTTTTAGAGAGATCATTTATGAAAGGAAGTGTGGACACCACTTTCTTTTTGAAGAGGATATGAGATGAAAAACTCATTGTTTAAATATTTTCTTATACACTAACAATTTAGGTCCATCATATACTTGCAAGTTTGATAGCTAAAGATTGCGTAAACTAGGGTTAAGTATGTCATGAAAAGTCTGTATTTTTAAGTCTTATGTATTTTTACCTTTCTTGAGTCAAATCATGTATTTGGTGGATACTAAGCTTGGTAACCTTGCACACACACACTCAAGGGAGTGAGTTAG
>NW_021501139.1:0-207 GCF_001605985.2 Dendrobium catenatum
TGTGACTGCTCTGCTCCCTAAAAGAGACTGATCATCGCCTTGGCGTTGGTTTTTCCAACAAGAGTCTGATGGGAGAATGGCATGATTTTCGATAGCTTGAACGCGGTAGACTGAACACCCGATTTGACACAGACGCTTCGCGCCTTTTTCAAAGTTGAACGGCTTTCTTTTGATACGAAAAGAAAGACAGAGTCTATATATAGTTAT
>NW_021501140.1:0-805 GCF_001605985.2 Dendrobium catenatum
ATCATGTCACCTAATTTTTTTATTTTAATTCTTTTGACATTTACTAAATTTCAATTTATTTTTTTAGGAAATTAAGAGTAGCGCCCAAACACACATACAACATATGAGACTCAAACCAATGACCTCTTAATTGAGAGCCAAACTCACAACCAACAAACAAAAAAGAGTTGCGTCTAAATTTCAATTTATGAAATCTTATTTTTAAGCGAACGTCTCCTTTTGATAGCCTCCTCGTTGATCCTGAACTAAAAAAACCTACAAAAGGCATTTTAAATATTGAGAGATCAACTCATTAAAAAGATAGCATGTTTTAGATATCTCGAGTCTTTTGTTTAAAACGATGATGAAATAGATGGGATATTATTAGTAGAGTTCAAGTTGGATAATAGAAGTAGAGGAATGCATCAAGTCTAATGTCTAATAGAAAAGCACCCCTCAGACAAAAGGAAAAATTTTTATGAGATAGTGTAATATGTAGCATAATGTTGGGTATTAAAAAAGAAGTATAAAATTAACTTGAGTGTTGCAGAGATGAGGAAGTTCATGTGGATGAGTGGCTTTAAACTTAGAGATATAATACGAAACTAGTACATATTAAAAGTTTGGAGTAGCTCCAATGACATATAAGATTAGAGAGAGTCATCTTAAATGATTTGATCACATAAATTGTCCTCCTTCCTATGACCCTATTAGGAGAATAAAGATATTAAATTCAGCTTATTTTAAAAAAGATAAAGTTTGGCCTTAAAATTTTTTGTTATAAAATATTAAAAAAATATATATTTTTTTAAATTTTAAATGAGAG
>NW_021501141.1:0-471 GCF_001605985.2 Dendrobium catenatum
GCATCATTTAGATAGCTTTAATTCCTGTTTTTGTGTGTTGTCCAGTAATTTCCTGCGTGTTTTCATCCTAGTATGCAAGCAGTTTACTTCATGTAGGTGCTGTCTTTTCCGTTACATCTCACCCAACCACTTAGAGTACTTACCACACCTGAAAACACTGCTGTCCAGAACAGTTCCTGCACTTTTCAGAGACATCTAAGTGACCCGAAAGCTGTCCAAACTTGTTGTCCAGTGAAATAAACCTACCCGTAACTTTTAGACAACTTTCCTTGTTGTAAGTTGTTGTCCACAGCCAACCAGCAACTTATAGAAGCTCTAGGAAACTCCTAACTTAGTGTCTAGGTGCTGTCCACCACCCCAATACCTCCCCTAGCGACCCCTAACCTTCACCCATGGACCCGGAACACATGCAAGCTACTCTAGACCTTATAGATGGGCAACTCGGCACGTTGACACAACAAATACGCAACA
>NW_021501142.1:0-240 GCF_001605985.2 Dendrobium catenatum
AGACTCGAACCTTGGACCTCTTAGTTGGAAGCCTAAGTTCTCAACTAATAGGCCAAGGAGAGTTGTGTCTTTTTAACAAATTTAAGTGCAAACCTACAAATTTTTTTAGCTCCAAAATTGCTCGGTCATATGAAGGATTAATTATTCTGTGTGGATATTAGACATCGTCCGAAGATGAATGAGAGTATGTCGCATCATTTTTTTTACTGTGCATCGATGTTGTGTACGGGAAGATGTGAC
>NW_021501143.1:0-324 GCF_001605985.2 Dendrobium catenatum
ATCCTTATTGTAATGCAAGTCTTACAATTTCCATTGTAATGCTATGTTCAATGATGTATGCAAACCTGTTTGCGTTTTTGCTTTGATTCTAGATTGACTAATTGTGCAGTATCATCCAACAACCCTTCTTTTTCTTTGTCTAATGCTACCTTATTTGTTTTCTCCATCTGCATTGTTTGTGAAGGTCATATTCTCAGGCTGATTAACTTTAATCAGAAATTCAAATGACACGTAAAAGGTGCCTGTTTTCACTTGGATTTCAGATTTTTGACGTTAATATGGCTTGGAGCTGACCAGAATTTAGGAAGTAACATACTCATCATT
>NW_021501144.1:0-346 GCF_001605985.2 Dendrobium catenatum
TCTCAGGCGTCCTCTACCCTAGAGTCGGAGAGGATCCAACTTTTCTTCTTTGCACCACAGTTGGTTAGAGACCGGTTCTCTTTGGTTCACCAGCCAGATGTCGTTGGTTTGCCGCCTCACCTGAGAGGAACTATTGTAGTAGATGGGATTGATCACAGGGGTAGACGCATGCTTCTGCTCCGTGGACGGAGTTTGACAGTTGCTGAGTACCTCATCAGCATACGCCCGGGCTGGTTGTGTTACCGTTCAGGTAACATTGTGACGTTGGAGGGTTATCAGCCCAATAGGGTGGCTAGGCAGTTTGGATATTCTCAGGCTACAGCTTTTGACGGTCGGCCGGTTGTTC
>NW_021501145.1:0-500 GCF_001605985.2 Dendrobium catenatum
AATGACACTACGGCAGTGAGAACGGTTCAATAGTGATGACGTACAATGCTACAATAGGGAATCATCTCAATCAATAGAGCACTTTCCAGTCAATTATATCTATCAGCAGGGAAATCCATAAAACAATCGAATTAATTCAATAAATCAACCTAGCCATTGAAAACAAATCCATACAATGAAATCATCAGGTCAATTGAAATCAATAAAATCAGCTCCATAAAGAAATCTATTCTACGATAAATCAAATCCATACAACAACAATCCATTCAATCAATCAATCGATAATCGGTACGACGAATCAATGTATCAATGTATCAATAGCTATGAATCAATACTAGTGATAAATGATCAATCAATGAATCAATATCTATAGTCCATAATCCCCCTGACATGCTATTGATCTATCAGGTCAATATCTATGAATCAATACGCATAATCCATATCAATGTCGGTACCGGTATCAATGAATCAATACAATCCATATCCATAATCCATAAATC
>NW_021501146.1:0-304 GCF_001605985.2 Dendrobium catenatum
CGTTCAGTTGGAGATGATCTTAATTTTTCATGACTCTCTTTTATCTACTAGAAAATGTTGTTTTTATTTTAAATAAAGCTCATGCTTTAAATCAGTGGTTCCCAATACACAATCTTAGTATTTTTTTTTTTAATTATTATATTTTTTTTTTTTTGCATTTAATACTACCCGTTTGAATTGAAGTATATAATTATGATTGTGTAAAAATCTCATTGACATAACATTAACTCATTTTAGTAGGATCCCCACTTTATATGGATATGGAAGTGAAAAATTAGGGTAAAATTAGTATGTCTACAATTGT
>NW_021501147.1:0-227 GCF_001605985.2 Dendrobium catenatum
TCTTTAAACTTAGAAATTGCATAACTTTGTCATTTTAGGTCCGCTGTCAGTGCACAGCACCTTGTTTTGGATCTACCTTGAATTCTGCATAGTTTGAAACTAGTTTCAGGTAAAAAGCATGTCTGAGTTTGCTGTTATTACAAAAACAGTAAATCTACACTATTTTAAAAACACTATTTTATTATATTTAAAACTTCGGAAATTCGTATCTTCGCCGTTTTAAGTCG
>NW_021501148.1:0-220 GCF_001605985.2 Dendrobium catenatum
TTAATGAAAGTTCGTTAAGGATGTTAAGCCCTTCTAAACTAGCCCAAGGCTAACCAAGAGGGGGTGAATTAATATTTTAAAAATTATTTCGATCTAAACACAATCACAGAACTAAAACCAAAATCACCGTAATGAAAATCAAAGTATGGAAAAATAAATACATGAAGTAGTAGTAAAAGGACACAAAAATTTATAGTGGTTAGGTCAACTCGACCTACGT
>NW_021501149.1:0-245 GCF_001605985.2 Dendrobium catenatum
TGCAACTAACGGTAACAAAGGTAAAAACGAAAAAGATACGGTAGTTGAAGAAAAACAGAGTAGAAATGGTGGTAATTTGAGCATGCTCCCATTTTAACGTGTGACTGCACCGCATCAAATGGTAATTATTACGTATTCTACGTAGAGCTACGTTCGGCCGCCAATAACATGTCTCCACGTGCTCTTACTCTTTACCGCGCGGCCCGATGACTTGACACGGAGCGGAACCCGGGAATGCTATGTTC
>NW_021501150.1:0-272 GCF_001605985.2 Dendrobium catenatum
TTGGTAAATCTAGGTTTAAAATTTCATTCCATTTTGTCGATTAAATCGAGAGAACAAGCAAAAATTTGATTATAGGGCGTCATTCACTGTCTGGTTCAGGCGTGCGATTTCAGGACCGTTGATCGAGCGATCAACGGTCCCGATTGAGCTATTTCACAGTCTGTTCCGACCGTGTATTCAATTTGGAGTCAAATATTTTGTGCGGTGAAATCTAGACCATTGATTTGAAACAGCGGGATCAATATCTCGCCGTCTGATCCATCTCCGCGAGA
>NW_021501151.1:0-248 GCF_001605985.2 Dendrobium catenatum
ATGTGCAAGAAAAGATTAAAATAAGAAGATTTGTTATAAAAATTAGTTTAATTTTAAAAATTCTGATAATTGTGAAAGATAAAAAGAGGCTTGTAAGGAATCTAAGAAAGCATTATGCGATGCAAAGTCCTTAGCTTTTAGTGATTTATATAATAGATTAGATACTAAGGAGGGAGAAAGATATATGTATAAGTTAGCCAAATAAAGAGAGAGGAGTAGTAAGGATTTAGTTCAAGTGAAGTGTACTA
>NW_021501152.1:0-372 GCF_001605985.2 Dendrobium catenatum
TTTCAAAAAAGAAATGGAAAGAGAGGGAATGCTCTTTGATGGGTTGGCCTGTACCGTGGAGGACATTAGGAGAAGAAGATTCTTATGATTTAAACAAAGAATTTACTTGCAATGAAATGGAGGAGGTTATACATGAACTGGGTGGAAATATAGCTCCGGGCAAAGATGGGATTTCCTATTCCTTTATTAAGGCATATTGGTCTATCATTAAAATAGACCTTTGGAATGTAGTGAATGACTTTTCAAAACTGGAAGAATGTGCAAGGAGTGGAGAAAAACTATCATCATTTTGATTCCTAAGGTAAAGAACCCTCTCTCTCCCTCAAACTTTAGACCAATCAGTTTGTGTACATCTGTTTATAAGATTGCAGC
>NW_021501153.1:0-784 GCF_001605985.2 Dendrobium catenatum
GACATTGCCCACAACCTCCACCCTGTGCTGCCGCACTATCCCTGCTGGATTTATCACCTTCCCCAATCAGTACGCGCCATGTCACTCGGATCCTGGTGCATCCGGGTGACTTGGTGCGTCCGGATTCGACTCCGGTTCGGACTTCGGACGTAATAATTCGCCTATTGAGGAAATTATGGCGAATTATTACGTCCAGTATCCTGAGTCGAATCCGGACGCGCCACATCACCCGGACCCTGATGCATCCGGGTGGGTCCGGGTGACTTGGCGTGTCCGGATTTTCCTCCTGACGGTTCGGACGCCGGACGTAATAATTCGCCCCATTCTTGCCACTGTCTTCGCGATTGTCGGGCCACTGTCACGACACAGCGCACTGTAGATAAGAGTAGCGGTTCATTTGAATCATTTCCTTTAATTAATAATGCGTATTTTTTATTTTAAATTTACATTATATCATTATTTTTAATTTAAATGTTATAATACTCATTAATATATAACTAAGATAACATGCATTGTTATTTTGAAATTTAAATTTTAAATATTTTGATTATTTTGTTTAATGAAAATTTAATAAATCATTCATATATTTACCTAAAAACTCAAGCTCGTATAATACGCTCTTTAATTCTCGGGACCGGAATCATATTTTGTGAGCTTCTTTAAGCTAAACATTCACCTTATTTTTTTTAATAAAATTAATCCTTAATCGGGAACAATTATTACGTCCTCCGACCGGACGCAGAGGAACGTCCGGTCGGAGGCCAAATTCCGCCAAAAAACGAGT
>NW_021501154.1:0-448 GCF_001605985.2 Dendrobium catenatum
TTTGTGTGGGTATTACTACTGTGAGATTTTACTTACTTAGAGTTGTTTCCCTTAGTAGAGAGGATGCTCCCTCGCTGCTTTGACTCTTTTCTTCTTATTTGATGATACGGAGCATCACACCTTAGATGCTACCACCACCTTCTCCTTGAGTTTTGATCCTCTAGTAGAGAGTCAGCTCCTACAGATACATTTACCACTTGTTTTCCCATTGAGACCCCACTCCTAGCTGACGGAGAGGTCACTTGGATGTTTTGATACTACTCTCACTTCTTACAGGGTCCCCATCAGCTGGTCTGGGTTTACCACTGCAGCCTCTTTGAGGATTGTTTTTGTTACTAGAATTAGTCCTACCTTTCGTAGTGGAGGTGCCCCCTCGCTACTCAGTTCTCCTTCCTTTGGAAGGAGATTACTCCTTTGTGCACTCTACTAAGGGTGTATCTCTTCCAGC
>NW_021501155.1:0-218 GCF_001605985.2 Dendrobium catenatum
TCCAAATTCCCTTTGCCCAATCTTTAGTAATATGTACAGTTACTTCTTTTAGTAACTTAATGTATTATTTGGATAGGGTCCAAAAAATTTTAAGTCTTCAAAATTTTTAAACTTCCGTGTCCTAGTTAATATGTTGCAGTTATATATTTTTATAACTCAATATGTGGTTGGACAAATCTTAAGAAAATTTGAGCTTTTAAATCAAAGTTTTCTCCTTA
>NW_021501156.1:0-262 GCF_001605985.2 Dendrobium catenatum
GTTGAAAGTCCTGCAAGGCAAAAGTTCAGCGAGAGGAAGAAATTCAACATCAAGTAGAAATTTAACTTTGTGCAGAAGTTCGATGTAAGTCTATTGACGACATTCTAGTGACATTAACCAAGGATGTATAATCTATCAGAGGTTGTTTGTTAGAGCCTTTGCTCGATGATGTTGACCGATATTGGATCCACCAATGATGTAAGACCTTTCTGAGGTTGCATGTCGGAGCCTTTGCTTGACGACGTTAACCTGTATGGAAGAG
>NW_021501157.1:0-208 GCF_001605985.2 Dendrobium catenatum
CCGATCAAGGGGGAGTTTCTTTTCATTTGGATATCCGAAACCGACGGATCAGGATGTTCATGAGAAGATGAAGAAATGGACAACGAGAAGAATCCCAAATCTCAAAGTAATTTGATTTAGGATTAGAAATCTGGATTGTTGTTAGTGGTGCCCGATCACTTTACTTTCTTGCAATTTTGTGATGTAATAATAAGTGGCACTTGTCATA
>NW_021501158.1:0-443 GCF_001605985.2 Dendrobium catenatum
ATGTTCAAACATGATAACAAAACTATCAAACTTCTATTTGTCAAGCCTATAAAGATAACATCTCAAGTTAAACTCCACAATCCTATACCTATTGTCCAACCTCAAAACATAATTAAAAAAAAAAAGGAATGCTAAGTTCCACATATAAGCATTTTTTATTTTACTTTTTATATTCATAAAAGATTTTCAGACCATTTATGTAAGGAGAAAAAATATGTTGCAAGAGTAAATCACAATCAATCTTTCTACAGAATATGACAAAGATGATCATGTTAGTTTGTATTCGTATTAAGAGACATACAATCATTAAAATATAAGAAATTGTAAGTTAGAGCTTGTGGCCCGTTCAAAATTATTAGAAAACTTTGACCTAGTAAATACAATATTAACTTTCCATTCAACAAAATAATTAATTCAACTTTCAATATTGAGGAAACTATTTC
>NW_021501159.1:0-360 GCF_001605985.2 Dendrobium catenatum
TATTTATAAATTTAATTTTTTTTAATTTAAAATAAAATAATTGATTGGAGAAGTCTTTTCACCAAGATATGAAGGGATGAAAATCCTCAGGGACGTTCAAATCACCATCGTAATACGGAATAAAACATGCCATTATCAGTGATCTGAACTTCATAATTCTTTTCTTTTTAATATTTAGGTCAATTAAGGCAGATTTATGCACACATCGTAGGAACAAGACTCAAATCTAAAACTTTTAGCAGATCTGGGTGAGCTGTGTGCTTTTATTTCTTGATATGTCATCGAAAAATTATCTTGATCAGGCGCAAATCTCAAGGCAAAAACTAAGCCGGAAACTTCAAAAATTAAATTTGGGATTAC
>NW_021501160.1:0-1407 GCF_001605985.2 Dendrobium catenatum
CGGCCTGGACGATGTCCAAATCGGCCTGGACGATATGAACAGAAAATCACCTGGAGCAAAACTGGGCAAATTCTGGAGCAAAATTTCCACTGATCGTCCCAGGACGATCCAGATCGTCCTGGACGATCCTGGAGCAGATTTTTGATATTACACTTGGACCCTCGACATATCTGCCAACAGTTATTATAAGTTCGCCCCCCTTAAAATTATGACTAATTCCGCCCTTGATAATCATATAAAATAATGGAAACTAGCAATTACAATGCCGAAGAGTTTAATCCAACAATCATATCACAATAGAAAACAAACAATGGTTATATCAAATAATGGAGCAATCATAATAATTTGAATAGAAATTAATTGAAATAATAATACATATGACATATTGCTATGCAAAAAAATTGAAAGAATAATATTTATAGAATGATTCTATCATGTTTGAATGAACTCGATACATCATCAAAAAATTCACTTGATCAAGTATGAATTCGTTGCATGTTAGAATTAAAAAATATATGAAATTAAATTTTGGATCATTCAAACTTTAATTTTAGCAAACTTGTAGTCGAATTAAATGTCTAATCTAATGACACCAACGTGAATGGTCTCGAGTCCAAACGAGCCAAAAAGTGCTTGATTATTAAAAATTTCATGACATAATTAAAGACTAAATATTATGCAATATTTGTATATTAATTGTCTTAATCAAGAGGGCTTAGGATTAATTAACTTGAGGTCATTAAGACACAAAAATGCTAAGATAATGATAGATGATCAAAGAAATCAATGGAAGCCATTCCAATGAAGTATTTTGAAATTTTGGCTAAATTTATTAAAAAGTCACTTACAAAAGTTATAAATAGAAAATCATTCTTTTTTTTAAAAAAAGGACCTTAGTTAAAGATTTGAAAAAGCTTGAAAATTTTAAAAATTTCATAGGTCTACATTATATTCAATGTTAATTATCATTGTTAGTCATCGCTATCATCAAATTATCAATATCTGACTGTCATCATCTTACAATCATTGTCGAACCATCATAATTCTTTTATAATCTTCTAATTTTCATCATCCAATCATTACCAATCATATGTCATTATATTGTTTAATTGTCATAATTAAACTATCATAATTTAACCATTATCACTCTTCTACTTGATCGACATCATCTGATCGTTGTCATGAGCCTCCACTATTTCTCTAATAAAAAAGCTATCATTGCATAGTATGACTTGAGTTGAGTATACTATTTTGTAATTCCATTTTCTCTAATTGGACGGTTGCAATTGAAACAGATCCAGTGACTTTTTTCTTTCTTTTTTTTTTTAAAAAAAAATTTATGTAAAAAATTATAATATCTTTTATAACTAATATATGTTTATGTTGAATTATTAAACAAAATTAAAT
>NW_021501161.1:0-260 GCF_001605985.2 Dendrobium catenatum
TATTATAAATTTAATTTTACGAACAAAAGACATTTCATATTTTTCCATATTTGCTAGATTGTTTGTTTAATATGTTCATGAACAAATTTAATGTTTGTTTGTTTAATAATTATTTGTTAAATATGTTCACGAACATAACTTGTTAATGCTTGTTTGTTTAAAGCTCTATAAGCATTAAATGAACCGAAAATGAATCGAACATGAATATCCTTAAATTAAATGAACCAAACATGAACACAATCAATTAATAAAGCTCGAAT
>NW_021501162.1:0-305 GCF_001605985.2 Dendrobium catenatum
TATATTCACAACTTTGTCTTTAAAAGATTATAAAAGATTTTATAGCTTGCAAAAAAATTGGCCAATGATGCCAACAAAAGATGCGCAAAGACGCCAAAAATTGAACAAAAAAAAATTGCACAAAGCGCCACGATATTGACAAGAGGCATAAAATGAGCCCACTCCAAAACAAGCTACTCTCTCTTTTTAAATCTTTTAGAACTTAGAAGTGTTGGTTATCAAAGACTTGACTTCGATTAACTTGCGATTGTGACAAATTTACTTTACCTCATTATTGTATGAAGATGGTTTTTTCTTAAGCCAAG
>NW_021501163.1:0-239 GCF_001605985.2 Dendrobium catenatum
CAGAAGTCGTAATAAATCAGAAACAGAACAGAATCAGACATATCACATCAACAGAAGCAGAAATCAGAATTGCAGATCATATCGTATCAGAATTTAATTTGCTTACAGAACAGATACGGAAAGCAGATATCAACAGAACAGATACGGAAATCAGATATCAACAGAACAGATACGGAAATCAGATATCAACAGAACAGATATGTATTTAATAGCTAAACTAAACTAAACAGAATCACTAC
>NW_021501164.1:0-286 GCF_001605985.2 Dendrobium catenatum
ACATAATGTGTATAATGCTTATACATAGCATGTATAATCTTATACATAATATGTATATTTTTTGTATAAACTTGTACATAGTGTGTATAATACATATACATAACATGTATAATACTTGTACATAGCATGTATATACTTGCTCTTAGTGTAAAAATTGTATATATAGCATTCATAAACTTTTATATAGTTTGTATAATTCTTATACATAGCATGTATAAACTTGCATATAGTGTATAAAAATTATGTATGTAGAATGTATAAACTTATACTTGGTGTGTATAATCCA
>NW_021501165.1:0-306 GCF_001605985.2 Dendrobium catenatum
TCTCAGGTCAATACAACATCACTCAAGGCCTTAAGAATGAGAAAATTCAGGTCCTTTAAATAAAATTTTAGGAACCGACATTATCGTCCAGGTCGATAGGAGTATCGTTCTGGCCGATCAGTATAAATTAAGCTCAATCAACCAGGACAATTTGGGACGATCAGAAGAAAATTAGTTACATCATCCAGGTTGATTCCATATCATCCTGGATGATTAATTTAAATCTGAGGAAAATTGTCCTGAACATCGCCCTGATTAGATTCTGGTCGATGTCAATCGTCCTGTACATCGGCCTGGCCGATCCTA
>NW_021501166.1:0-357 GCF_001605985.2 Dendrobium catenatum
TCTTTGGAGCAACTTTGTGTAAATAGGCAAAGTGATGCAAGCTTCATGTAGCTTAAATTGTACATATTCATCTTGAATTCAATTAGATACAGTTCTACATTAATTGTTATTAAAATAGAAGCCATTTTGATATCATTTCAACCGTTTCAATCTCAAATTGAACATTTTTTTTATGAGTTGAATTGAACCGAATTGAATTTATAAATGTTAAACTGAAATTAAACCATTATGACAGGAATGGATCAGAACATTTTGGTTTGGTTCATCTAAGTTTTAATTTCATAATTGATTGTAATCAGCACAAGGTTGGATACCTTAAACTCTCAAAGTTCCTATACCATTACCGTTTTGATATGT
>NW_021501167.1:0-304 GCF_001605985.2 Dendrobium catenatum
ATGGCAAAAGTAAAGCTACATTCAAAGTAAAGGTGAGGAGCAGACTCAAGCTCCAAATTACAAAAAACACAGATACTTCTAGTGCCAATTCCACGAGAGCTTAAAACATCAGTTGTTTTCAATCCGTTTTTAAACGCCAGCCAAGAATATGCAGAAAAACGGAGTGAAGAATGCTTGTGCCAAACCAGCTTAGACCACGGAATAGGGGCACAGTTACTGTAAAATTGAGCAGTGAAGTTCTTGAAAGTAGGATAAAAATTGTTCAACCAAAGATGAGGTTCAAACTGGGGAAGGATGTGGACAT
>NW_021501168.1:0-578 GCF_001605985.2 Dendrobium catenatum
CCAATCAAAATTCTCAGAATCCAAAACCAAATACATCTGACCAAAATCCAATCAGAAATCGGAACAGAATCGTATCTCAAATCAGAACAGAATCAAATCAGAACTTATACGGACATATATCAAACCAAAATTAGAGTCGTACAGATCAGATCACATCAGAATACAAATCAGAACAGAATAACTCAACAGAGTCAGAATCGTACAAAAATCAGAAATTCATATCATATCAGAACAGAACTGAACGGAACAGATATCAAAAACAGATCAGATCAGACAGATCACATCAAAAGAATCATAAATCAGAATTTCAGATACGAAAATCAGAATCATATCAGAAATCAGATATCATATATTTAATTAATAGCTAAACTAAACTAAATAGAATCACTAGTCTCCCTTGTGCACACGGCACCAGAAATTCGCTGAATAATTAATAGCTAAGCTACATGTGCTCATGGCACCAGAATAATAGAATTCATCGGATCCGGAATATAACAGATATTTCTCCAACTTGAGCTCATCTAAGTTTTCCCCAAACACAAACTGAATCTCATAGGATCCAGGCCCCTTATAGCTCC
>NW_021501169.1:0-268 GCF_001605985.2 Dendrobium catenatum
AAATGCTCAAAACTTCAACAATTCATAACTAAATCAAGAAAAATCCAAATTGACCAAACTCACTTGCATTCAACTCATTATAATGCCTAATATTTATTAAAAATATTAAAGTACCAAAAAACCATCAAAATACAAAAGTCAACATTTTGGTCAACTCTAGGTCAAAATTGGGTTAAAACTTCTAAAAATCATAACTTTTCATATAAAACTCCAAATTGAATGTACCAACTATCTAACAACTCATAATTAGGTCTATTATTTATTAAAA
>NW_021501170.1:0-277 GCF_001605985.2 Dendrobium catenatum
TATTACAAGTTTGTTCAGTCGCCAAAAAAAAAAAAAAATTTGTGACACAAAAGCTTACTAGTAATTGTAAATCAACTTTGATTTCTAGATTTATAATCTCATTTCTTCGTGCAACTAAGGTTTCGTTTGGGATGAGACGGCTTTTTTATTGCTTTCTAAAATGGAGTTTTAATACAATTTTTTTTATTTTTGTATTAAAACTCCATTTTAGAAAGCAATAAAAAAGTCGTCCCAAACGATGCCTAAGATTCATACGTAAGATTGTCTTATACTTTTG
>NW_021501171.1:0-383 GCF_001605985.2 Dendrobium catenatum
CCTCGATAAAGATTCCAACTCACTTTTATCTCATAACAAATTCAGTGCTATACAAATTAAGGCCATAGTTCTGAAGGAAGCATCTACATCCCTATCTGAGGGCACTATCCTGAAGGTGGCAATCACATCCTATGTCAACAAAAAAGACTAAAGAAAAAATACCAAAAATTGCCTAAAATCCCCCTCCCAAACCTCAATGACTTATCCTAACATTGCCTTTTCAAATGTTCATGTATTCAACAGCCTTGAGAAAGTTACTAATTGCAAAAGCTAGCCCATACCATCAGCTATGATGCACCGACACGGACACGTCGACACGGACACGACACGACACGACACGGACACAGGACACGGGACACGACATTTTTTAAAAATATAGGACA
>NW_021501172.1:0-302 GCF_001605985.2 Dendrobium catenatum
TTGTTTTATGGAGGCATTATATGAGAATTTTTCCAAAAAGTTAAACTTTTAAAGTTCCAAGAGATCAAGGAGTTTAACAAATTCCAAACAGAAGAAGGTAGAGCATTCGATTCTGTTAACCCTAGATCGGACATCCTTCAGGGTACGAATTTCTTTTGAAAAATAGAAATCTAACTCAGAATAAATAAATATGATACAAAGATCCATTCAAAATTTGTTTACAAAGAAAATATCTCATAATTAATAAACCAAAGTATTTTTTCTCAATCATGAAAATTGAAATCAAGTTTTTGAAGGTATCA
>NW_021501173.1:0-314 GCF_001605985.2 Dendrobium catenatum
CAAGAGTTACTTGTTGGGAAGGTTGAGGATCAACCAGAGTTGTATCCAACTAGCTTGAATTTGTTATTCCCTTTGCCTATGAGAATTATAATAGTATTGGCTCAATAACCTAACGAGTGTAAAATCTAATCAATATAGGCTCCTATTCATTCATTTTTGCCTTCTCTTTGGCTTTTTTTTTCTGGATCAAGAAAGCTGAAGAGCTTTATTAATAGAAAGAAAAAACTGCTTTACACTCTACAAGCATCCGACTTCTTCTCTAACAAACTAATGAAGGAATTGTTAAGATAGTTGCTATTTGCATGCCTTACATT
>NW_021501174.1:0-257 GCF_001605985.2 Dendrobium catenatum
GACGGTTTTTTCGGTGCTTTATAAAATAACTTTTTAGTACAAAATTTTTTAAATTAAAATTTTGAGTACTTGAAAGTCGTTGAAGAAAATAGTAGGAAATCTGTCCCAAATAAACCTTTTATTTAAATTAAAGGAAATAAATAAACTGACCTTCTTATAATTAATAGATTTATTATGAGTCAATTATATATATATATATATAACTTTCAAGAATTCAAATAAAGCCTAATTGCTTAAAATGTGCAATCTAAGGCGAC
>NW_021501175.1:0-1864 GCF_001605985.2 Dendrobium catenatum
AAGTTCATAGAGCTTAACATCCCGAACGAACTTTCACTTTTGAAAAAGGAAGTGTGGACACAACTCTCTTTTTGAAGAAGTTAGGAGAGGATATACTTATTATACAAATTTATGTTGATGATATCATCTTTAGATCTGTAAATAAAAATCTTTGAGATGATTTTTCTAAAATAATGAGTAGTGAATTTTAAATGAGTATAATGGGAGATTTGAGTTAATTTCTAGACTTTAGCATTAATCAAATTGAGGAGGGTACATTTCTTAGTCAGTCAAAGTATGTTAAGGATATCCTCAAAAAGTATGAAATAGACAATGTTAAAACTATTAATACACCTATGAGTTCCTCAGTTTAGTTGGATAAGGACCCAAAGAAAAAATTTGTTGATAAAAAAAATTTAGAGGGATTATTAGATCTTTTCTTTACTTGAATGCTAGTAGACCCGATATTATATTTAGTGTTTGTTTGTGTGCTAGATTTCAATCAGATCAAAAGAATCACATTTGACAGCAGTGAAAAGGATTTTGAGGTATCTCTTGGGAACTCAAAACTTAGGAATTTGATTCCATTCTCGAATGAAGATCATACGGATGATATTTTTCGTTCGTACCGAAATGATGCCCTCTGGTTTGTCCTCTAATGAAGTTTGTACAAATAATATTTTTTGTTTATATCAGGATGATGCCCACTGGTTCATCCTCTAACGAAGTTCATACAGATGATTTTTTTTTATTGTACCGGGACGATGGGCTCTGGTTCATCCTCAAATGAAGTTTGTACATATGATATTTTTTTATCGTGCTGGGATGAAGGGCTCTATTTTGTATTTATTTATTTTGTCCTGATGGTTCATACTTATGGACTTTGAAATTTGTTTTGTTCATGCCAGACGAACACAGTTCATATCGGACAATGATTGAGTACGAAATGATTTTGTACCAATTCATAATGGGTTTGTATGTAATAATTTTTGAAATATTCGTATGTACAAAATTCAATCGTATGGTATGATCGTGGACGGTTAGATTTGAAAATTTAACTTTTTTGGATGATTTTTCATGTTTTTTCTATAAAAGGTCCACTAAAAACTAACACTTAATCTTTTTATCATCTGGTCTTCGTGATTTGAAAAGGGCAATTGAAGGAGAGTGTATGAGAGAGTGTTTGAGAGAGATTTCTTCCTAGTTAAGTGTGAAGGATTCACAAGATTACTCAAAGGTAAGGATCTCTATGTGTGATTTATGTTTCTTCACTCTTTCTCTTGTCTTTCTAGATTGCTCGTGTGAAGATCTTTCAAGAAGATTTGGTTCTCTGTCGACACTTGGAAAGTTTGAACAGCCGAAGATTCTCTACCTACACTTGGAGAGTGTGAACAGCCAAAGGTTCTTTGCCTACACTTGGAGAGTGTGAACAATCAAAGGTTCTCTGCCTACACTTGGAGAGTATGAATAGTTGAAGGTTCTTTGCCTATAGTTAGAGAGTGTGAAAGGATGAAGGTTCTCTATCTACACTTGGAGAATATGAACAGTCGAAGGTTCTCTATCTACACTTGGAGAGAGTGAATAACCGAAGGTTCTCTGCCTACACTTGGAGAGTGTGAATAGCCGAAGGTTCTCTGCCTACACTTAGTAAGTGTGAAAGAACGAAGGTTCTCTTCCTACACTTGGAGGGTGTGAAAGGATGATAGTTCTCTACCGCTTCGGGGATTGGTAGAAGAGAGTTTTGTAAAGGCTTCTCCGCTTTACTGTGGGGGTAAAAGGAGGGTCACTTTGGTAATAGTGCAATACCTGAAGTGGGAGACTTCAAGGAGTGGATGTAGGTCATGTTCGATTGAACCACTATAAACCTTTGTATCTTTTTATTTTC
>NW_021501176.1:0-445 GCF_001605985.2 Dendrobium catenatum
CTCTTTTGAAGTGTGGACCCCCGGTTTGCAATCCTAAGCACAATTTTATTATATATTCCTACTCTCGTTGTATGTGAGGAGACCGCTAGACGTTTATACTGAGGATAGCGTTTTTATATTTTGTTTCGTTTGATTTGGCTTTTGTTTCTTGAAAGTTTGTTTGGTTTTTTGCAAGGTATATTTGAATCGAGTTTGGTTTATGTTTTGTCTTGGTGTTCTCCAATTTGTCTCTTTACTCTAGTTTTGCTTGCATCACTTTTAAAATATGAAACGCCTTTAAAATTCAAATATAAGTTTTAAGTCACAAATAACTTAAAAGTGACATCACTCTTGGACTACATTATATCTCTTTCCTATTTCATAATAAAACAACACATCAAATAATTGCATGACAACCACACAATCTAGCACACAATAGATGTGAATCTTAGGATTAGGATTTATT
>NW_021501177.1:0-225 GCF_001605985.2 Dendrobium catenatum
AATAGTGATTCGCGTTTACAACATGGATGAGTGTATCATCAACTATGAACTTCCTGCACTTCACCGATTTAAGTAAAATTATCCGATCTACCAACCAACGAGTAAATCATATTGGAAATTTGGTTGAAATCCACGAGCACATGTGTCAATTTTATGAATTGCAAGTATCTAAGAAAACTAAAAAAATAAAAATATTTTCTTTCAGATTTCGCCTAAGAGTCTCTA
>NW_021501178.1:0-335 GCF_001605985.2 Dendrobium catenatum
GTTCACGATGAGTAGTTACTTCAACTTTTTTGGTGCAACTCCACCTCCTCCTCCAGATCAGGGTCCATCTGAGTGATTTCTTCAGTGTTTGTTCTATGTTTATTCTGTGTTTCATTAATGTTCATGTGTTAGTGATTTCCTTTAGTGTGTTGTTTTTTCCATGTTTTAGTTGTGTTATTATTGATATCAAAAAGTTTAAATTGTAATAGTTTTACCCGATATCAATATAAGTTTCAATGTTTTATTGTTGAATGTTTTAGAAATGTGTGTTAGACTTTATGACATTCATTTTTTTTTAAATCTTAATAGTGCTTTATTTAACTTGTAAATTTAAA
>NW_021501179.1:0-885 GCF_001605985.2 Dendrobium catenatum
GTTTCAAAAAATTTAATACAAAGTAAGTTTAGTTCCGCTTTGGTTGCGCTATAAATGCGCTATAGTTGCGCTATATTTGTGCTATAGTTGCGCTTTAGTTGCACTATAGTTGCGCTATAGTTGCGCTATAGTTGCGCTATTATTGCGCTACGGTTGCGCTATTATTGCGCTACGGTTGCGCTATGGTTGCGCTACAGTTGCGCTACAGTTGCGCTATTGTTACGCTATAGTTGCGCTACGGTTGCGCTACGGTTGCGCTATGGTTGCCCTATGGTTGCGCTCTAACATTTTTTTTTTTTTTTGTAGGGAGCACAAAATATTTGTATCTGGAAACATTGAAATAAAAAGATCAGATATTGACTTTCTGCTCACAAATGATTGGTTAGGTGATAACCATGTTGATGCATTTGCTTTCTTTTTACTTGAGCAGAGTAGGTTAATGGCGGAGAAATTTCAATGTTATTTGTATATTTCTCCATTGTACAGGGTAAGTATATATAATATTTTAATATTTTTATTTCACGTTTGTTTTTCCTTATGGAACTGAATTATTGCAGGTATACAAGGCATTAAATCTGGATTATCAAATTTTTATCAAACACATTAATCCAGTTTCAGTTCAAGAAAGCAAACTTATTGTTCAACCCATAATTTACGAGAAGCACTGGGTTCTTCTTGTTGGAAAATTGAAGGAGAAAGTCTGGAAACTGTATGACTCATTACCAAATCCTGAACACAAGCATATTTGTCATAAAGTTGTAAGTGCAATTTAAATTTTAAGTTGAATCCAGATTACTATGTTTATATACATAATAAATGTTTAAAATGTTTTATTCGTATAGATAAATTATTTGCACGAGGACACCATAGGATGCTTTTCTAGCG
>NW_021501180.1:0-211 GCF_001605985.2 Dendrobium catenatum
AATATTTTTAATTATTTTATTTTAAAGTTTATAACTTTATGTATATATACTTTAAAACTATTTTAACATTATATCTATATAAATTTTAAATGTTGAGGGATCTCTTGAAACTTTAAACATAGATTAAGTATGATTGAATAGAATTAATGGGGATGATTAGTGAATAATCATTCATGGATTGTTCACTAATCTTATCTTAATTACATGTCTT
>NW_021501181.1:0-319 GCF_001605985.2 Dendrobium catenatum
TCCTGAAGTCAGGTTTTAGGAAGTAAATTAAGGCTTTGTTTGGGACAGCTTTCTTGCTGCTTCTTAAAGCATCTTTTTAATAGAAAATTTTAATTTTTTACTAAAAGCTGCTTTAAGAAGCAGTAAAAAAGCTGTTCCAAACGGGTCTTAGTATCAGATTTAGGCTTCGTTCGGGACGGCTTTCTTACTGCTTCTTAAAGCCGCTTTTCTGTAGAAAAATTTAAATTTATGTACTTAAAAGCTGCTTTAAGAAGCAGTAAGAAAGCTGTCCCAAACGAAGCCTAAGGCTTTTGCTTTTGTAAAATTCGGTTCCTGAGAT
>NW_021501182.1:0-330 GCF_001605985.2 Dendrobium catenatum
CTTGTTTTCTTTCTAGAGAGAGACTCTCTGGGTATGGAGGGGGGTGACCGAAGGTCACCTCCCCGTTCAGGTGGGGGTGGTGGCGACGGAGGTGTGCACGGTGACGAGAGGAGGCAGTCTGGAGGTAGTATGGGTGGAGGTAAGAAGATCGAAGAGCGTTCTCCTAACAAGCAGGTGGCTAATCGCGGTAAAGGTGTGGCCCGTGAGTCGGGCAAGACTAAATCGGACATCCCGCCGACTGGTCGGTGGGAAGCCAAGGTTCGCGGTAATGATTCTCCGGTGGTGAAGCCGCCGGAGAAAGTCTATCTCTCTCTCTCTCTCGCTCTCTCT
>NW_021501183.1:0-3868 GCF_001605985.2 Dendrobium catenatum
GCCTTGTGACCGGTTCACGGTTGAACCGGCCGGTCCGATCCGATTTTTAAAGCATTGATTTTTATATTAGAAAGCAGCTGTACAAAACAGTAAAAGTCATCTCAAATGAAGCCTTAATTATTTTAGCTCATGATGATATGAACACTTAAAAGTCCCTAATGGAGTAAAAAAGCTCGGATTGGCATCCAAGTGATGCCATTAATAACAAAAACCAAGGCCTATGGTTTCTTCATAATAGTCCCAACACTTGAAAATTTTCCAATTAGGCATGAAGGCATGGAATCACCTCATGGTGGTCCTATTTAAAAGCCTTGATAATAACCACATGGTTTTATACCAACTAATTGGGACACAAAAGAGAATTCCCAATATAAGGCTGGGAGTACTCAGGTCTACTCAAAGCAAACAAAAGCAATCAAATCATGCTCTTAGGCCTTAGTAAGTCCATTAAGTAAATTGCAGGACATAAAATCAAGCCCCTACACAATTCTCATTTAAATCTAATAAAAATATTATTTTTAACATTTTTTGACCAAGCCTTTTTAGAGCTACCCACCTTTTTTAATATAGGTCGAATCTAATACATATACTCTCCTAGCTAATAGGGTCAACAGACTCTACGAGAAGTATAATACATTGTAAATAATTAAAATTAAACAGTACTAATCTCAAAACCAATCTAACGAATTTGAAATACATCATATCAAAAATTTCATTGAGGATATCTTCATTGATTTTTTTTTTTCATTCATGGGGTCGTCCTTAATCATTTTTTAGCAACCTAAAGGACCAATCATATGACATGAAATCATCTCAACCTCTTTGTGTATTATATCATGAACTTTGCAATGCAACATCGTTGTGCTTAAAATGACGCATAATTAAGAATGTCTTCCCACTTAGCTCATTTTGGTTTGTTGGTTGGAAGCTTTGACAACCAACCAAGAGGTTTTGGATTCAAGCTTTGCATATGTGATGCGTGTGTGAGCTTGTCTTAATTGACCTAAATGTTCACACACACACACACACAAAGAAAAAAAAAGTCTTCCAAGCCGTTAATTTGAGAGATTGATGTTGTGATTTCCCTTTATCTTTGTTTGTTTGAGACTAAAAATAATATTATTCTTAATTTATCTATTATATTTTATATATAACAGATCACATTAAAGCATAGCATAGTTTTCACTATATTCTTTTAGTAATAGTGCGGTGCTGAGCGCGTCTGGAGGTCAATTTGGACGAGTCATGTCACCCAATGCACTATATATTGGGTGACGTTGCACATCCGGATTAGCCTATGAAGATGTTTGACATCTGCATGTAATAATTTTTCCTTCTTTATACTTAACACAACTTCAAACTTCTTCATGCTTAATAAATTTATTGTCGGGCTTTGCTTCAAGTTAATTTATGCTCTTATTAGTTATTATCCCGCTTCTAATGTCAACGCATGGGTTCAGCTATGTTCTCCCTTTGTCAAAACCTTGGTATCGGCCTAGCAAACATAATGCAAAGATAGAATCAACATAAAAAGTAAACAAAGAACACTTATTGTTCAGAAAAATTTAGAAAATAAAAATAAAAATTTCTTAACTCAATCAACGAACAAGCTAAAAGCTGTTTAAAACCAAGTATCTCTTTCAAGTTACTGTAATCTGCTCTCTCTCTCGCTACAATTTACAGAATTAGGCATATGGAGGATCAGGTCTTTGTTCTTTAATCTTGGCAGATGCAAAACAATTAGCAGTAAGGAAAATTATTGCAAAATAAAAACATTGAAGTCGGCAATAATAGCAGAACAACTTCAGTATGAAGGAATGCCAAGAAATGGAGTAATTTAAAAGAACAAAGAGAAGAGAATGCCTTCTTCCTGAGTTTACTCCATGCTGCTTTCAAGCCCACTTGTCAACTGGCCCAAGACATCTCCAGCCCTAACAATGATTAGCTTTAGGGAGCAAAAAGAGAGCGATTTCTTAAGATGATCGGAGCTATCTCTACTGTGAAGACATTATTCTCGCGAAGAACCGTGGGAGAAGCTTTTTGCCAATCCACGAAGAAGAAAATTTGCTTGAAACCTTGAGTTTTTTAGCTTCGCAACCTTCTCGGTATGGGTCAGAATTAAGGAGCGCGAGAGGGAGAAAAGAAGACGGGTGGGAACGGAAGAAGAGATGGCCGGATGAACAGTCGTGCATATGCAGGCCCAGCGTCATGCATGGTGCTGTGGAGTGGTACAGTAGTCGTGTGGTAGGTTGGCGGGGACCACTCTCACTCTCCGCGCTTTGCGGAGGTGGGCAAATTGATTGGGGTCATGATGACGGGAATACGCAAGAGATAGGTTGGTTAATAATAAGAGATATTATGTGTCTTAAAATTAGGCGACAACTAAAGCGACTAAAGCGCAACGCCAAAGCGCACTAAAAGCGCACCGAAAAGGCGCAACAAATCTGCGCCACGCTAAAGCCGCAAGTCAAAAAGCGCAACTGAAAGGCGAAATCAAAGCTGGCACTAAGAGCGCAAATCCAGAGCGCAACTAAAAGCGCAAGTCAACAAAGGGTCAGCTAAGATGCGCCACGGTGACCGCGGCAAATTTTGTATTGGCCTGTTTTCCGATTGGGGACTTATCTTTTGGCTATCGGTGCACCTGACCCAATAGCGGATTCTGCCGGCGGAGTGCAGACGGGGGTTGAGAATGCGTCTGCACAGACACAGAAGTACCGGGTAGCTGATTAATGCGACTGGCAGGGGTACCTCCGTGCGCAGGTCGGTAGGTGTGCTCAGGCGGTAGAACTAGCTGCCGGGCGGAAGGAGCTTGTACAAACGGCTATCGCACACTGTTTTATACTAGTGTGCAGACGGTGTTGTGCTGCTGCCGTCCGCACTCCGTTACCTAATAATTGTCTCGTCTTGCGGGGCGAGTAAGTGACAGTCATTTTTGCATTGCCGCTGTTGTACCCGAAATTTGATCCGAAAATATCCAGCGGAGATCCTTACTCGGTCGAGTAGCTTAGATCGGAGAACAAAGCTCTAATGAGTTCAGATAAGAAATAGAAAATTTCAATATAATTACAGAGCAAAAAAAAGTTATATGATATTTTTTTAAATGTTGGAGAAATGCAGAAAATTTAATGTTATTATAAATTGAGATTTAGATTCTACAGGATCTGTTTAGAAAACGAGGAAGGGAACAATTAATTACGTCCTCCTGGTTAAGGAGTAGCGGGAGGGGGTTCGGTGGGAGACGAAACCCACTCCGGTCGTAAGCAGAAATTCTTCCGTCTGCATCCGGTCAACCGATTCACCAAATCAAGAGAAGTTCCGTTTAAGAATGAAGATAGAATTATTTTATTAGGAAATTATCTGTGTCTTATAAGGGAATAGTGGGTATCCTAGATTATTAAAGATGTTAATACAAAGAATATTTTTTTTATTATAGCGGAAAAATTCTAGAAGGGAAAAAAGATAGTAAAAAAATGTGTGTGAATATGGTATATTAATGTCAGTAGATTAAAAAAAAATGAAATTTACGTAAAAGATTCCGGAAGGCAAACTCTAAAAATGTTGGGACAGACGTTTTAAATTATGTGTATTGGCATGTAAGTTTTTATTTGAAGGACATTTTTTTTACTATTGTCGGATATTTTGTCTTCTCGACATTAATTTGTATCAAAAAAATATGGGTGCTAAATAAAATAGTTCTTGTAGAGAAACATTAGCGAAAATTATCCGATAATAAGAATTATAAATCAGGTTGGGTATTATTCCATTTATTAATATATTATATATTAAGTTGAAAATAACATATTGCATTATTATTAGTGATTTTTTATATTGCTATTTTTTTGAAATACTTTTAACGAGTAAGTAACTA
>NW_021501184.1:0-2109 GCF_001605985.2 Dendrobium catenatum
AAATGATTATGCTAGTGTTTGCAGTCAATTACAAATGAGGCCCTTTCTTGGAAAGAAAGCATTGGCTTGATATAGCAAATATACATCATATAAAGTGCATTACATGGTGGGAATTAAAAGAACCAATATTGACATATTAGTTTGGTCAGCATGACCATAGTCGACAGGCGACAATAGTCGAAAAGATCGAAGTCGGGTTATGGTGATCAAAATGATCGTATTCGATGGGTGACGGAGGTCAAAAAGATAGTTGTCTAGCAACGAAAGTCAGAAGGACCATAACATGGTGATAGAGGTAGAAGGACCGTAGTCGGCGGACGACAATAGTCAAAAAGACAATTGCATGGTGACGGAGGTCGAAAGGATTGTAGTATGGCGACGAACTTCGGAAGGACCGTAGTCAGTAGGAGAATGTGGTCAGAAAGACCATTTTCTAACAACGGAGGTCAGAAGGACCGTAGTGTGATGACGGAGTGAGGAAGGACCATATTCGACAGAGGTAGGAAGAACCGTAGTCGGCGGGCGACAATGGTTAGAAAAACTGTTGACTGATGACTAGGTCGGAAGGATAATAGTCTGGCGACCAAGGTCGAAAGGATCGTAGTCAACGGGAGATAATTGTTAGAAAGTCTGTTGTTTGGCAACGGAGGTCGGAAGGGTCGTAGTTGAGCGACGATAGTGGTCCAAAAGATCGTTATTAGATGATGGAGGTCGAAAAGACCATAGTTGGCTAGCGAAAGTGTTTAGAAATGTCGTTGTCTAGCGATGGAGGTTAGTAGGATCATAATCGGTGGGCGACAGCGATCAAAAATATTGTTGTTTAGTGACGAAGGTCAGAAGGACTGTAGTCAGCAAGAAACAGTGGCCAGAAAGATCATTGTCTGGAGACAGAGCTTAGAAAGACCATAATCTATGGGCGACAGTTGTTAGAAAGACCATTGTCTGGTGATGAAGGTATGAAGGATCGTAGTTGGCGGGTGACAATGGCCATAAAGATCATTATCTAGCGACTGAGGTCAGAACGATCACAGTCAGCAGGCAATCGTGGTAAGAAATACCATTGTCTGGCGATGGAGGTCATAATGACTGTAGTTAGCGGGCGATAGTGGTAAAAAAGATAGTTTTATGACAACGGATGTCAAAAGAACTATGGTCTGGTGAAGGTGATCGAAATGACCGCAATCGACAGGGGACTATTGTCGGGGGGAAGTCTGATGATAATCAATGTTCGGGAGTAAGTCTAATGATAGTTGGTGACTGGGTGAAAGCTCGACGTTAGTTGGTGGCTGGGTATGAGTTTAATAATAATTGGAAGCCGGGAGAAATTAAGCAATGGTTGGTGGCTAGGTGTAAATGCGGCAATAGTTGGCGGCCGAACAGAAGTTCGACGTCATTCGGTGGCTTAGTGAAAGTCCGGCTACGATCGGTGGTCTGACAATGGTCGAGGAGGAGTCTGGTGGTAGGAAAACTCTAGTTTGTCTCTCTTCCTTGCTTCTCCATCTTGCTTCCTCTTTCAATGACAAATGAGGGAACTGTTTATAATTTTTTTATAGTGACGTGACCAGTAAATATGAAGGAGATTAAGGGCATGTTGGGAGTGTTTTGAATAGATGGCTGATATTAACTCCTTTGTTCATGGGCAATTTATTAAGTATTTTGAGTGCCTTAATGATGTCAACATTTGATGATTTTGGACTCGTTAAATTCTTCTTGTCAAGCATCTCGATTCGACTATAAGTATGTCATGTTTGAAAACCGTTTGGTCATTCAATTTATGATTTGAACATTCAACATACGATTCAGGTCTTTAATTTGGATCTATTTGGACTCAGATTGGAACAAATTTGGTATCATTGGATTCATATTTTCGAGACTTTGACTATAAATTTGCAGAAATCAAAGTTCAGATAATCCCAAAATCAACTTAATTTTTACTCGAGATTTGTGCCCGATCAAGATAAATTTTTGATGATACAACAATAATATATTACTATCAAAATAAATTCAATATATGTCTTTGTTTGAAATCAAAACTTTGGATTAATGTAAAATAAATAAAGATATTTTTTATGTAAAATTTAAAAAATGATGGTAATTGACAGCTGAAAG
>NW_021501185.1:0-486 GCF_001605985.2 Dendrobium catenatum
TAATTTCCAAAGTGGTAGGGGATTCATATTCAGAAATAAGGTGAGCAGGTGTAATATCAGATCTGCTCCAGGATCGTCCGGGCCGATTATGGATCATCTCGGGACGATTAGTTCAAAGTTTGTTCCAGAATTTGTACAGAAGTTACAGGAAAGATTTCCTGTAGGCATCGTCCGGGCCGATCTGGGATCGTCTCGGGTCGATCAGAGCAGTGCACAAGATAGTGAATAGGGGTTTTTATTGTCCAAGAAAATTAATTATCGTCCTGAGAAATCATCTCAGGACGATGTGAATTTGTTCAGATCGTCCAGGATGATCGTGAGATCGGCCGGGCCGATCAGAAGGTTATTTAGCTGAAATCAGCTCATTTTGAAGAGAGAATAAAATAAAAAATTAAAAAATCTGATTTTGAGGAGAGAGAAGGTCGAGGGCTAAAGTGGAAAAGTTGATTTTTGGGCAACACCGGGCCGTTTTTGTCCGTCGAGACA
>NW_021501186.1:0-976 GCF_001605985.2 Dendrobium catenatum
TAAATAATCTAGTTATGATACTCAAGGAGTGTGATTGTTGAATGCATATCCAAAGACTTATCAAAGAAGGATGTATCTCCCCAAAGGGTGGTATCACCTTTCAATGATAATTCTTCTAATATGATAACGACAATCATTTTTTGACTTTTCCCAACGAAATCTAAGAGGGTTTTTAAAAAGATTAATTTTGAAATCAGGTGTGTGGGGTTCCAAATCTCCTACGAGCGTAAGCCCTCGTAGTTAATTACATCGTAGGGAGACAGAGTTCCCTACGAAAACTCTCGATTAAAATAATAACAAAATTTTGTTAGATTTTCTAGGAGTGATATAAAAAAAATTGAATAGAATCTTTTGGAAAATTAAAGGGGAGTGGATCAAAATTGAACAGTTATTAATAGAATCAAAGGAAGAGAGGTAGGGGACACTTTGAGATTCCAGAACCATCCAGAAGTGTCCCAACTTAATCTAAGTGTTGGGCTTTAAATTTTGGGATTGAAAGGAAATTTAATTTGATTTGAGCATTTTATTAGAAATTTGGGATTATATTCCTGAAATTTGGGGTCTTATAATCAAAGATCTGCCCCGGATCCTAAGTCTATTTTGGACACTGGACCACAGTCGTCCGATCCGAACTAATGTGGTGCAAAAACCTGGACTTACCCCGGCCTGGATTGGGGAGCCAGCTAACCACCTAGTCGATTTAAAAGAGATTAGTCCGATCTTTTATGAAAGAGTGGTAGGGATGTTGTACTTAAAGTTTTGGAGAGTTGGGGCCGACATCTAAAAACTTTCCTAATTGACCCCTTTGACTTATGTTGGGTGCAAAATGCTAAGGACTATGAAATTAAAATTTTGACTCTTTTAATTTGTTTCTAATGCAATGCATGATAGTTAACAACCTTAAATCAAATATGCTTGAAATTTTAAAAATAGGCTTATAAAATAATTTTTTAGAAGACTGGGCTTCCTCAGGTCC